>NW_020454205.1:3268479-3352343 GCF_003342845.1 Nothoprocta perdicaria
AAAAAAAAAAAAAAAAAAAAAAAAAAAAAAATCACAAACTGGAAGGAAGTAATCATTTGTGGTTCTTGCTGCTAGCTGACTTTATAGTGAAATGAATGCTACTGAATGCTACCTGGCTAAGGGAGGGAAGCAGTAGTATTCATGCTCTAAGGAAGCTTGCCTTTTCCAGCATAAAATTTCACTAGATTAAAATGTGCATCTCTTTCTGGGTAGGAATGGTTTGAAGATTACAACTCCAGAAGAGCAGTTTGTTCTTCTTTCTTCAACACCGCAGGAAAAGGTAGGTATATCTACAAACTTTGCATGGCTTGAGTGAGAAGAGAAGAAAGTTTTCTTTCCTACTCAGAAGCCAAACAGGAAGAATTACTAGCTAGTTAACAAAGAGTGAAGTCTGTTTACAGATTGGTAGGCTATTTGGTCCTACATTTGACATGAGAAATGCTACAGTTAAACTGTGATGAGGAACACGAAGAATCTGAGTAGTTCTCTTCAAACTACTTGAAGAGATTGCAAGAGATGGTAACTAAATTCTGTGATTAAACACTTTGTTTCAGACCAAGTGGTTGAGGGCAATAAGCCAAGCAGTGGATCAGGCCCTTAGAGGGACTTCAGATTTAATTTTCCATGGAGCTGCTGGTGGGAATATTCCGCGACAGGAACCTCCGATCTCTCGTAGTGCCAAATACACCTTTTATAAAGACCCTCGACTTAAAGATGCCATGTATAACGGGAGGTGGCTTTCGGGGAAACCCCATGGCAGGTAAAAATCATTGGAACTTAATTTTATTTTTGAACCATTAAGTGGATGGTGTATGAGTCAGATCTACTCGCAGATAGTTTCTGTGAAGTGCCAAGTGAGCTGATGGGCTGGTACATGTCTGTGCATCTTTTGTGTTTTCCAGAGGAATCCTTAAGTGGGCAGATGGCAGAATGTACTCTGGGACTTTCCGAACTGGGCTGGAGGATGGGTAAGAACTTCTCACTGTTAGAGACAGCAGCAATATAGGTTGTCTTTCCCCAGAACATAGGTGCAACAGTATTTGAGCAACAGTTTTTTTTAAACTCGGCAAGACAACCAAGATAGAAGCAGATATAGGATGTGAGAAGACTTGCAACCTTTTGAAAACTGAGAAAAATGCTGCAGTGTAGGAGGAGAGCTTATAATAGGACAAAAACGAATAGAAGAGCAGTACAATAGGAGATGTAGTGAAGCTTAAGTTCCTACTCTTTCTTTTTAAGAAAAATAATAAAATTTAACTGTTGTAGGTGAAGAGCAGCTCTAAAACTAACGTAATCAGAACATAAAATGTTCTGATTGCAGAACAGATTGGTGATATGTATCTGTTTGTGTGTTATAGAATGGATATTATAGCTGCTTGTGTTCTCATGCATTGGCAGGTATGGTGAATACAGAGTGCCAAACAAAGTGCTGAACAAGGATGACCATTATGTGGGTTACTGGAAGGAGGGCAAAATGTGTGGGCACGGAGTCTACAGGTAACGTGTAGAATTTGTTTCCCTGACTGCGGAAGGCAGGAGGAATAGGGAATCTGGTGGGAACATGAGCCTAACAAATTTTCAACACTGCTTTTCAGTAACGCTAGATTTCCATTATTCATTTGGCAAGCTGTTGAATTAGCGAGCTGCTCTATGTAGCTTTCTAGCAGCATTTCCAAACCCATAATTATAGTTTGCTTGGCTTGTTTTCTGCATTTATTTTGAATGACTGCCCACAACAATGCTTATACTGTGGTCTGTTACAAATCTCCCTTCTAAAGTTGCCATCACTTTATGATAAGCAAGGATGTGTTTGTGTCTGGTGTTGGTGGTGGTTTTGTTTTGGAGTGATTTTTGATTTGTTTGAGAGGTAACGTGCTAATGACCTTACTTGTTGTGGAGAAGGTAGTTTTAAATCATCATCAAAATACTTTGTTCTTTTATAACCCAAATATGCTTTTAGTCTGTTTCTTACCTAAGTGTGGTTTTGTTGCCATTCCTAATCTGGAATTGCAAAAGAAAGTAGGAAGCATTTTTTCCTTTTTCTCTTTCCTTAAAGCTATGCAACTGGTGAGGTGTACGAAGGGTGTTTTCAGGATAACATGCGGCATGGGCACGGCCTGCTGCGCAGCGGCAAGTTGACCTCCTCCTCTCCCAGCATGTTCATTGGCCAGTGGACAATGGATAAGAAGAATGGTTATGGAGTTTTTGATGATATCACAAGGTAACTCTTTAGTTGCACAAATTCTCAAACATTTGACATACAGTTTCAAAAAACAGCAGGATAGGACTTGATTGGCAACAGTGTGGTAGTAAATGTGCCCAACATTTTTCATTTGGTGTTGTATTAGATGTTCTGGATTGAAGGAGGTGATGATCCAAATCTGTCTAGAGGTTGCTTTTTAGTACTGTACCTGAAATAAATGTGTTGTTTTTTCTTTGTTATTTTGCCTTGGGGTTATGGGGATTGCTTCATTTTTAACACCTTGGTTTTCCATTGTACTACTGTCTTGTCAACTCGCACTGAATATATTTTACTGGGGAATAGTATTATTAATAATTGCTTTACAAATGTCATGAGAAGAGCATTTTCCCATCTCAGGTGTATAAGACTAAGTTTATCAATGACCTAGGACTGAAGAACTAGGTAAACTTCAGCTCAAGCTCAGACATCCCATTGACTAATTGTGACAGTGGGGGGAAGCTGCTTCTGCTCAGGGTAGATTAGCAAAATGCTGATTTAAGAACCAGAACTGCACAAAATAACGTGTGCTACCTGAGCAGAGCTGAATCAATACAACCTTTTTTTATTTTTTTGTCACTAATTCAGTGTTGATTTATCTTTAAAAGAGAACTTTCAGTGGGCGCCAATTAAGCTATTTTAAACTTACTTGAACTGAAAGATCCATTTATAACGGAGAATAGCAAGAAACTGTGAGACAAAACATCCCCTCGGAGTAGGACATATGCATAAGTTCATTGCCTAAGGCTTCATTTTCTTCACTCTCTCTTTGGCCCAGCCAAAGAAAGAGTTGCTGCAACTTTTGTTTTACCTTTTGTGATTATTGCAAACCAGTCATTTGGGGAAGCAGGACTGTTATATTTTCATCTTGAAAACTGAATATGCTGTATCTGGTCTTTTTAAGAAGCCCTCACTCAGAGAATGTGTTGCTGGCATGCAGAATGGCTCCAAACAGCTAGGAGATACCCCTCATTCCATCTTGATAATGAATAATCCATAACTTTTTTCACATTCTAATAGTAAAATGCTTCACCATAAGCATAGTTCTATTCAAAAGTCACTAGTTTCCCTTTCAAAACAAATAAAAATAGTTGAGGGTAGCCTGTTTTTGTCTATTACTTAAAAGATGAAGCACCATGTCCTTTTTCAGGACACCTGGAAAGCTATATTGTTGAAAAAGTTTTCAGACCTGGGGTCATTTTGAAGCACTGTAATCTGGTCTCTGAACTTCCACTCGCAACTTCCACTTGCAATTTTAAGTAGTAGTCTGAAAGAGATGCTGTTTACATATAAGAAAGTTTTGGTTGTTTGATCTGTTTTTAAGGCCTGAGCTTCCTTCAGCTGTTGCCCAGAAACTTTCTACAGGATGTCTATTTCATTTTCACTTTTTTGCTCCAATAATACCTTTTAAAAGTCAAAGGGAATTGTGAAGGGCTAACATTTTTTATGACCAAAAGTCATTTTTTATTCTGCCAAGCCAACAAAATTAGATTTATGGACTCTAAGTCCTCTAAGACTTTTTCGTAATGACTTCTTGACTCCTAAAGCCCAAACAAGATTGGATACAAATGTGTCAGACTAATTGGACTGTATTATTACTTCTTCATTCTTCAGAGGAGAGAAGTATATGGGAATGTGGCAGGATGATCTCTGCCAAGGAAATGGTGTTGTCGTTACTCAGTTTGGACTGTACTATGAAGGGGCCTTCAGCACCAACAAAATGATGGTGAGTTAAATACTGGGCTTCATCCTATAGTGACTTGTCCTCCCAGGGTGGCAGCTTTGTAGGCTAGAAGAGTGGCAACACAAGCAGTATACACTAGACTGTGTAAACCTGCTGTTCTTTTAACTTTCTGTTGTCCTATTTCTTTAAACCATCTTGATATTTTCTGTTTTACCAGAACTGTTGCAGAAGTTGCTTTGAAAAGATTGCTCAGAAATAGTAACAGATATTTCAGTATATCCTTAGATCTATGGTGTGATCTTTTCTTCACTGTAACTGCTACTTTTAGTGTTGTTAATGATTTTTTTTTTTTTTCTTCCTCCCCCTCTCCCAATAGGGGACAGGAATTCTGCTTTCTGAGGATGATACAGTCTATGAAGGGGAATTTGCAGATAACTGGACTTTGAGTGGAAAGGTTGGCATCACAATTATGTTTATTATTGTAAACAAGCCCTTGCTCTCTCTTCAATTGTGTCCCTAATGGATTTAAAAATTTTATCATCTTCTCCCAAGGGAACACTGACTTTGCCAAATGGAGATTATATTGAAGGTCTCTTCAGTGGAGAATGGGGATCTGGAATAAAAATCACTGGAACCTATTTCAAACCCAGCTTATATGAGAGTGAGAAGGACAAGCCCAAAACCTTGTGAGTTGTGAATATAAACATTTTCTGATGTGGTTCTTCATCTCTGAGCATACCTACTGATCTCTTTTTCAAAGAAGAGTTAAAAGTAACTTTGCCAGAGAATCAGTGAGATTCTGAAAACATTGAGTTCCTTTTTCATGCATCTTTCCTGCCCTTAAGTAAGATATAAAAAATAAAAATCAATTCTTCATAGGTGTTCAGCATTAATTTTTCTTCGAATGGACAAATAGCACAGCATAGGATAATTGAGGTGTTGCTATTGTCCTCTAGCAGTCTCAGATTTTTATTTAAATAAAAAACTGATCTTTAGAACTTATTTGTAGGTGTTAATGACTTTTGAGATTGGGAGAAAGATTGAGTTACATTTGAGTAGTTAAGGCCATTGCAAACCTCTGTCTTTAATTATTCTGTTGCTATCATCTATTCATATAATAGTCATGTAATAACACCAGGAAGGGATGCATTTGAATAGAATTAGCTATTTAGTACATCTGTTTCAAACAGTGAATAAAAAGAATCACCTTAATTGTAAGAAAGAGTGTTTTGGACACCTTAGAGTTTTAGAAAGCATCCATAAAATTATTTGTACTGGACAGAGCATGTTTTGGGTCAGTTTACTTGATTATCTCCAAAACTTCTGTTTGTTTCATTTAAGTCTTAATTAAGATACCTTTGGATAAAATAAAATAGAAGTTCAACCTTAAACAGCTGTAGATGAAAATCAAGTGTTTGGTAGTTCTACATGCTGGTCTTCAAAAGACCTTTAAAGCTTCCTCTTAAATTTCAGAGAAAATAAAATGGGAGTGCACTCTTACATTTATACCTAGCTTATTTCTCATTGTGCTTCCTGAAGTATTTGCTGGTGATTTCTTTTGACAACACTGACATCTACAACGGGTACAACATTAAGCAGGCCTCCCTGCTGAACTGAACACTTGCAACCTTAGCAACTGTCTTTTACCCCAGTAGGGAGTCTATGAATAAATGTATGTACATATTTGTTAAGATTGCTTGTGAAATAAAGGTTTCAGCCACCTATTTCAGGCTCCCTTGAAGTTGAAAAGCTCATGGTGTATTTTGTGAAAAGAGTTATTACCTGCTTTTTTTTTTTGACTGTATAAAACAAGAATCATGGAAAACTGAGTGTTACTAGCTCTTGTCTCAATGTTAAAAATATTAGTGAAAGGTCTGATGATTTCTATGACACTTGATGCAAGTCTAAATCTGGGTAGAATTGTTGACTCTTGGTCACACATTTGCTTAATGAAAACACTTTAAAGCCCTAGATTCTATGATATGCCCAATATATATGGAGAGCAACAGTTCTTATCCCCTCTTTGGCCATAGAGGATATTTACCTTGATTATTGGCTCTCAGGGCAAAGATGCCTAGGCTGCTTTTCCTCTTCACCAGCTCTCAAGATATGATGCAGCATTACCTATAGATATCCTTCTAGGTTCAGAAGCCATATAATCCTTTCTTACTATTTATCAGTGTAGCTGTGCTATTTTCAGGTTCCAGGATAGTGGAGTTTTGGGGACGTTTTTAAGCAACATCCTTATATGAGCGCATCCTAAACTAGCTGGAATAGCCATGATGAACGTAAGCCCTGTCAACTGCCGTATGGCCTGTTTTTGTGGAAATCAAAGCAGTGTTTTTCCTGTTCAGAACTGTTTCCTGGAATGCTACAAGAGAGTCCCTAAAGGATGTTGAAAATCAAGCTATTTATTAGTGTTTAGGTTCATTTTTGGTGAAAAAACATAGCTAATGCTACTCATTGTGAAGTATTAAACTATGCTAGTGTTTGATAAGTTAGGATAATATATTAGACTGATGGCAGGCATGGGTAGCTTTCACAGCTGAATGTGCCGCGTTGTTGGGTTTGAAGAAGTAACTGATGATTTTTCTTAGGCGGAAGCTCGGGATTTTGTCAGTGCCCCCCGATGAGAAGTGGAAGGCTGTATTTGAAGAGTGCTGGAATCAGCTGGGCTGCGAGAGCCCAGGCCAGGGGGATAGATGGAAGGCTTGGGACAACATTGCCGTGGCCCTGACCACCAACCGACGGCAGCACAAAGACAGGTGGGTTCTTGGAGAACATAGTCACCAAGATGAAGATTGGGGTTAGTTGTTAAAATCGGTGCTAAACATTAAGTACTGTGTATGAGTGACGGGCTTATTCCTAGAAGACTTTTTCTTTAAGCACGCTACTCTGTCCAGCCTTCTAGTAAGGGAATATTCAAAGTGCAGTTCAATATTCAATATCAATATTTCAATTTCAATATTCAAAGATCAGTGTAGAAGATCATTGTCAGAAAATCATTAAAATATAATGTAAGGAAGATTACTGGATGCTATGGGATGTTGGAGAATTTGGAAAGAAACTGGGAAGATAAAGATTGTATTGCTGAGAGCTTAAATTGCGGAAGAAAAGGTTCCTTAGAAAGGAAAGTTTCCTGTAAGATTTGAAAACCTTTAAGAAGGGATACAGAAGTCCTGCTCTGAATCTTGCAGGAGAGGTCAATTCAGCAGACCTAACCATCCAAATTAAGGGAAATCTGCTTTTGAAAAAGAATAAGCAGGATCAGGGATTAATGCAGCAGGTCAGTCTTTTAACAAGAAGAAAGTCATAGCAAAAATCACAATGTGACTTGGATTCTGCTGAGTGCCAGGAATTGGGTGGTTACAAGACCCTGATGGTTCCTACATGTCTCTTACAGTGGGCATGTTTTGCATGTACATGAGTTTGTAATAATTGAGATTTTGAGCTGAGTTAGTCTATGGACGAATGTTTCCACAATGTTTCAGCTTCTATTTTTGCTGAAATAATGAAGAAATTTTCTGTAATAGTTGTGGGAGGATTGAAGAAGTTCAGACTGAAGAGTTGTATCAGAACTGAAGTTTAAGAGAATGTGTGTGTGTGTGTGTGTGTGTTCTTTTGTCCTGTGTGTTTTTCCTCCCTAGCTGTTGTTTTCCCTTTAAGGCTCTTAACTTTCTTGAGGCAGCCTTTATAATTATCTTAATATTTGTTCCTACTGTGTCCTACATGAATAACATGTACAATGTCCCTGTGATTTGTATAACTGCAGCCCAGAATTATTGAGTCGTTCACATACTCAAACACTGGAAAGTTTGGAGTTCATTCCACAACACATTGGTGCCTTCACCCTGGAAAAATATGAAAATATCAAAAAATATTTGATAAAGGTATTGTGACTATCTAATGCTCACATAGCTTTTTGGTAAGACATGATATTGAGGTCAGTAGGGGTTTTTATACTTGTGTAATAGCTCTTTCTGAATCCTTTCCAAATTTCATAATTTCATATTTAAAATTGAAGCTGAGTTAGTTCATCTTTGCCCATAACTTCCCTCTTTCTGGAATTCTCAAGTAAAACTGAACTCTCTGTGGAGCTAAAATCGTTATACACCTAATGGATATTTCCTAAGTAAAAACTTTAGCTTAATTACTGTTTTGTTTCTTATGTATTTGATCCCAGCAAAGCATTTTGAAGTACTTTCTGATTATTGTATTTTAGTTTGCAATAAAACTGGACAGATGACATGTCTAAATAGTAGCACAGGTTCTTGTAGTGCTTGCATATACTCTTCAGTTAATACTGTGTAAGTTTCATAATCTAAATGAGCAATTTGATGAAATCAACTGATTTTTGTGATGTATGTGCAATAAATTGCTTTCATATCTGTTGTTGGACTTCTGACTTCTCATGAAGTTTTTTTTCTTTCACTTGCCTGCTATTTTCCTGACTAAAGAATATCTTTCACCTCAGGCATGTGATACCCCACTCCATCCTTTGGGGAAGCTGGTGGAGACACTAGTAGCTGTCTACAGAATGACCTATGTTGGCGTAGGAGCTAACCGACGGTTACTGCAGGAGGCTGTAAGAGAAATAAAGTCCTACCTCAAACGCATCTTTCAGTTGGTTAGGTAATAATACTCTGAATTTTCACATCAAACTCTGTTGGATCATGAAAGATCTCTAGCTCACCAAAATTCCTTGTGTTTATGTAGTCCAAATGTGCTAGAATCTTCACTTCGTTTTGGGGCTAATGATATTTCTTAGCCTTTTTAAGCACTCTTGAGCATTCTCTGTCAAAATAAAAAAAATGTTAAAATCTTCACTGCACTGACTTGTGTACTATGTGATACTATAAAATAAAACTGCTATGTGGAGCTCATCTCAAATGTGGGTTTAAAACTGAGCAGGTCTGGGTTTATCTATTGTGTAAAGACAATATTTAAAGGGTATAGAAGAAAAGTGCAGACAGATTCAGAGTTCTTTGTGTCATCCCTGTTAATAGGAAGTGATTGCTTAAATTCTTGATAGCAGTCACAGCTTTCATTTCGTATTTGTGCTTTGAGATTGGCAGCATCCGAATAAGCAGTTGTCGCTAGCTTTGTCCAGATGAAAATAATGGTAGGGTAGAAAATTCATGTTTGACATTGGAGGGGTTTGCCTTTATAAAGCGTCATCCCAAGTAGAATGTTCTGTACACCTATTGTCTATAATGTCTTATTCCACGATACATTATTTCTGTGGAGTTTTATCTCCAGTTCAGTCCTGCTTTCTGAATTGCAGTGCTGTGTGGAAACTTGAAATTGTGTTATCCTTTGTGTTACTGTCTAGGTTCTTGTTTCCTGATCTGCCAGAAGAGGGTAGCACAATTCCATTTTTGGGGACAGAGACAAAGGGAAGGCGATCCTTCTGCAGTGGGAAATCAGATTCCAGATCAGAATCTCCTGAACCAGGGTAAACAGAGGGGGAAAAAGTGCTTGTCAGTGGTTTGCAGCTTTCTGGTAGGCACAGTGAGTTAAGCTTTATCCATTCGTGTGACAGCTTTGTGTCAAGTGCCTGCTGACATGACGGGCTAGGTAACGTACTGGTTTAGCCTATTTTCTGTAGTTTATACTCTCAATAAAGTTCAGCGCTCAGAGTGAAGCCTAAATGTCCACCCCTAATTACTTTGAAGATGCAGACAAAACTTCCATATAAGATGTAATTTTTATGTTATACTGATCAAAAAGAAAGTGCTGTATTTCGAAACCTATCTGGACTGTACAGTCTAGTATCAGCAGTTGTTATTTCTATATATGTCTTAATGCAGAGAATGCTTGATTGATTTTTATATTTACTATTCTTTTTGCTCATAGAACATACTCAAATTTAAGATGTGTTTCAATCCTTAATCTGAATTCTGTGTTTTTAAATGGTCTAGTTTTTCTTTATCTGTTTGTTTTTTTTTAACAGCTATGTTGTAACCAGTTTTGGCCTGCTGCTCCCTGTATTATTGCCCCGACTCTACCCGCCTCTCTTTATGCTCTACGCTCTGGACAATGAGCGCGAGGAAGATGTTTACTGGGAATGTGTTTTACGTCTAAACAAACAAACTGATACAGCTCTTCTAAGTTTTCTTGGGGTGCAGGCGTGAGTGTGTTTCAACAATGAAAGAGAAGTTAGAAAGTGTTTATAGTACATAAATTTAAAAAGCATGTCTGAAAATGAAACTTTGATCTTTTGATAAGGATGCTTTGATAATTAAACTGCATCTAGGATCCATGCTAATTAATGTAGGTTAAGAGTGAAGTAGAACTTGCCTCTTAAAAAAAAACCCGCATATCACTACAGAACGCTAGGGAAACATGACTGATTATCCTACATCTTGTGCTAAGTATAGGAGATCCTATGATAAGAATTGTTCTATCTTAGCAAACTTGATGATCAGTTAATTTTGTAAAGTTAATAATGGTTTATGAATAGTACAACCACTGCTCTCACAATGCAAATATTGGGTTTCTTGCAGGAAATTTTGGCCAGGAACTGTATCCATCCTTGGAGAGATTAGAAAGGTAAGTTTATTAGGCCTTGACCAAGATTATACTTTACCCTTTAAAGTAACAACCCTTAGAGTATACTTTACACTTTAGTTAGAGTGTATTTCTGCAGCCTTGCTGCAGAAGAGGTGCTCTGCTGCCTGCTTCCCTACGAGCTTTCTGCTACTTGAAAGCTATACTAGTTTTCTCTTACAATGACTATCCTGCTGGCTTTTGGTATGACTTACTCTGAATGCAGTTAGTCTAGTAATAAATTTTTAAAAGTCTGTAACCATTTTGCTTGGTGCTTGGTCTTTAAAATGGGAAAATAATCATAAGATGTGCCATAGTATAAATCTCCTGATCAAACTTGTCGAGAATTACCTTGGTAGATGTTTAAGGAAATTGTATTGTTTTTATTCTTTCTTATTATCTTGCTGAAAGCAGCTGAACAAAAGTCTATGCTTCAGCAATAATGTTTTAGTAATCATAACTATTAACAATTTTTACCATATAATTTAGATCATATCGCTATGTTGAATGCTACTTTTATTTGAGATTTTCATTTTTTTCAGGACATTTAGATCCTTTTATCTTCAGATTGCCTACTGTTAATTATAACTTTGGCTTGGGCAGAAGGAAGGGCTTGACCTTCTATTGTCAAGTCCTATGTGGCATGTAACTTCTGAATTATGCAGAATGACATGTTTTACACAGCCACTTCTTTGCTGGGTCATCCTTCAACTGAACAGAATTTCTGTAGCAGAAATTTCTGTAGCTGAGTGCCTCTCTTCCCCTGTCAAATTTCTTCCTTTTTGTGTCTTGGTCTTCTTGCATCCATGCATCCTTCCGTTTTCTCCCTCCCTCACCCAGAAAGACTTAAGCTCAGTTGTATGGTAAGAGCTGACACTTGTATCAGTTCTTTTCTGTCTGCCCCAGGCCCAAGTCTGTGAGTATTGACTGATCTGGCTTCTCTAGATACAAGTGGTTCTCTTTCACTTGGAAAGTATCTAAAAGCATAAATGACTTCCACAGCTACTAACTATTCAGTACACAGCACTTTCTGAATTGTAAATCTAACTCTTACAAATTATAAATAGGCAGATTTTACAGATGATTTTTAGTTCATAGGTGCACTAGAAATTGGGAAATTTATGTGTGTTAAGTAGAGGGGTCTCTTATGTCAATGCGACAATAGCTGCATTTTTTTCCGCTGTATTTGTCTAGTCTTTGGGATTTGGAGTTTTTTGTTTTGTGTTATTTTTGGAAAGTTGCTGGACCTGAATGATAAAACTTCTCTTGATTACGTAGGTATCACCAACTACAAAAGATGCTTGCTTTGCCTCTGCAGTTGAATGTTTACAGCAAATAAGGTAATCTTCTGAGTTTTGTTTTTCCTGCTCTTGCTACAGCTGCAGTCGTTTCCTGTATTTGATTTATCTTTTTCTGATTCCTGGCTCATTTTGGTAAGAGAGGTCAGCTAAAAGTTTCAGAGATCCTACCAGAAATGAGAGCAAATTCTCCCAATGAGAAAACAAGTGTAGCTTCCTCAATGGGACAGTTTGAGGACGCCATTTAGCATCAAAAGTGAAAGGATATCTAATCAAATGTGCATATGATTCTTTTTCTTTTTATGATTATTTAAGTACTACCTTCACCCCAGCTGACAAATTGAAGGTGATCCAACAAACTTTTGAAGAGATCTCTCAGAATGTACTTGAAACTCTTCAGGAAGACTTTCTGTGGTCTATGGATGACTTATTTCCTGTTTTTCTCTATGTGGTGCTACGAGCCAGGTAGGTATTTGGAGGAGTATCAGACCCAAGTTGGGTAGAAGCAGTTTGGGTACTCATGCCTATATTAAACTTCACTGTTTCTCATTGTAAGACTAACTTGTAGCTTTTTTTGTAGTTCTGTACAATTTCCATTTTGGTTGTTTGTTTTGGGCTGAATACATTTTAAAGAGTTAAAACTGAATTGTCTGTAACCTCAAAGCATGGATTTCGCAGAGCATTTTAATGATGTCTCTTTTTACCCTATTCTTTTCCCTCTGTGAAAGGATAAGGAATTTGGGGTCTGAAGTACACTTAATTGAAGACCTGATGGATCCTTATCTTCAGCATGGGGAACAAGGCATAATGTTCACTACACTGAAGGTATGAGAATTATTCAGGGCTGTTAAGAATTCTCTGAGAATTCATCAGCTTAAGGCAATAACGATGAGCCTAGGACTATTATACAAGCATTAGGTTAAAACTTCTTTGACACTTAATAAACATATTTTAGTTATTGCAGACAAAAAGCTTAATTTAGAGCTTAGCCTAGTATTTATGTCAACTGCTAATAAAATGATGCAGTATGTAAATGTACTTAAAGGTGAATGCTAGTGACTGTTGACTGTTTGCTGTGCTCACTTGTCTTTTCCCTTACTTCTTTTATAAAAATTGGAACGAAGTGCTTCTGTTGTTCATCAACTGTCTTAATGATATTTGCCCAAACTTACATCAAGATGAATCAAGAAATAGCTCAATTTTGCCAAAAAAGTCAAATTCCTTTATAAATCTGTATATTCTTGTTAGTGTTTCTAGTATGTTTTTCTACATAGGGGAAATGGGATTGGCCTTTTCCCCACCTCTTCTAACTATAATGCTATAAGAAGGAAAGATTTGAATTGATTGAACTTTCTCAAAGAATTGATTTAGTAAAAGCTGAATTACTTTGTCAGTACAATTTTTTTCCTGAAACACCTATATTAAGTTTCTGGCCATTACTAACCCAAGTCGTATGGAAGTGGCATTGAGGACTGACTAGCTGTCAGCAGCAGGTCTGCTCTGAAAATTATGGTTGCAGTATTTATCTACATAAGACTCTTTGCTGTTTAGTATCAGATGCTTTTGAAACTCTTAGGTTAATCCTTGTTCCTTTGTTCTGTGAGAAAGCATCTGCATTTTTGAATCCTCCTATCAAATGATAAAGAATGACTTGTAAGCAAGAAAATGTGCGTCTTCCCAAAGTTGGGAACTAAAGTAGTTCCGAAGTAGTTCAAAACTGTGCCATCTCACTTCATTGCTATCTCACTTCATGCAGAGCTGGACATTCTTTGTAATTGAAAGCTCCTTTTGCCTCTTTGTTTCGTTTGTTTGTGCCCTTGAAGACTCTCACCTGTTGCAATGTATCATCACTGTTTGCAGAAAGCCTAGCTCTCCCTTAGGCAGGAAAAACAGCTCAACCTGTTTGTGTATAGTGCTTTATCGGCTTCCTTAAACTGACTAAGCTGAGTTTTGTTTTAATTCAGGCATGTTACTACCAGATTCAACACGAAAAGCTTACTTAGACCATCATTTATGACCTTGCTCTGTGGAATAATCTGCTGAGAGGAACTTCATTAGTACTTGCTTCCTTCCCCAAAATGGCACTGAAAACATGAAAATACTCTGAAGCTACAGATGTTTTGTTGTTGCACATGAACATATTCTGTTTTTACTTCTGAACTTTGAATTCAAGATTGGAAAATTGCAGCTGGAATCTACTTATGAAGGGATGATGAAGATGGTGATAAGGGAGTTTGGTTTACCAAGCGACTTCCAAGAAGAAATTTCTTCCTACTGTGAAAGAAAAATTATTTATTCCTTTTAAATTAACGGTATTTCAAAAAGACATGGCATCTGCCTAGAGTACATGTGGAAAATCTGGGCCATGTAATTTCTAAATAGTGGGTTTGGTTTTATTATTCCTAGTTGGTCAGCAGGAATATTTGAAGAAAATTAACTGCACCAGAGAACCATTTGGTCTTCCTGAATTAAGCTATTACTATATATGTTTGTTTAAAAAAAAAAAATTAAAAATGAAAGCTAGTATTTATAATGGGTAGCCTATAATTTGCTGTAAAGGTTTTGAGGCATCTTCTGTTTAGCAGAAAAAACAGTGTTATTACGTGCTATTGTGGAAATAATTGCACTGTTGCAGACTTCCCTATTTACTAGAATTATAAATACATAGTCACTACTCTTTATTTATGAGAGAAAAAAAAACATACAAGGCACTGACTAGTTCATATTTCGGCACTAAATTAAATCCTTCAATCTTGGGAGTGTTCAATTCCGTTATCCTGAGATCCAAGAAGAAACACTTTCCTCAGAAAAGAGAGGTTCCATGTGCTAGTAAAATGGGAACATGCTTTTTAGCAAACTGACACTGGCAGTGGCTTAAGTTTGAGACTCTTGATTGTGCAGATAACTCGCTGGTTATGTCGCAAAGACAAAGGCCCACCTCATTGCTTTTTTGAAGATACAGAGAACAAGTAATTTCAGTGGGGGATTTTTGTGTATGTGTGTGTGTTCCTCTGTGGTTTATGGGTAAGTTTGTTTATATCAATAACACTAGTGGTTAATTTGGATATTGTAGGTGCTGTTCTATACCGTGGCTGACAAAACAAAAGACTGGGGGGAATATTGATTATGGAATGTTATAATGGCTTATCTCAAATTACCATAGATAATACTAATCATACTCTGAAAAATATCATGGCTTCTGTATTGGCACTTAAATTGTTTAAAAAAAGAAAGTCTAAATACTGTTGGGAACAGTGACTGTAATGTAGCAATTTTCATAATAAAATAAAAAAAGTTCTTTCTGAGATTATTTTCCATTCTATTAGAGAGGACAACAAAGCACTTCTGGCAAGATTGCAAATGTTTCATTGTGAGCAGAACATGTTTGGTTAAAGCTCTTGCATGAAAAGATAGCTGTCATATCAGACCATTGTGTATTTTTTTAATGCAAATAAATTAAAGCAGGAAAAAATGTAGTGATGGAGACTGCACCAGCTTTGGTTCTGTTTTGGAAACTATTCCTGGCTGAAAGAAAATATCTTTTCCTGAAAGTTATATAAGGTATGAACATTTGGAAAATGCTAAACTAAAACTCTTTTAGAAAACAGTGATAAAAGTTTGTTTTGACGGAAGCTCGTGCTCTTTTTTTCCCTCCTCTGCTGGGAATATTCCTTTTAAATATATGTAGCTAGTTGAATAGATAGATTGTTGCAAATAGCTGTAGTATTCATTAGGTTTTATTTGCAAATATAAGAATAATAGATACTTAAATGTTTTTGCTTAATCTTTAAACAGGATGCTGAAGAGAGACTTTGAGATCTTTTTATAAGTAAGACTGAAAACTAAACCTGAGTTTGCTTTTGTTTTGGAAGACTAACACACAGACTTGAGGGACAAAAAGAAAAATATGTAAGTAGGGAAAAATCCAAATAAATAGTACAGTAAGTCAAAATGTGTATACAGCATGAAAATTATACATAGTAGCTAAACAGCATTCTGTGACCTGCTGCCTTGTTTCTTCTAATATTGTGTTTTATCCAGGAGAATACCAAAGGGAATACTGCAGCAAAGAAGTGTCAGGTCATGAAGACTGAGGGAGCATAGCATTTCCTCCAGGTTTTGCCCTGTATCTGGCAGGGAGGCAGAGGTACCCTGTGACAGGTAGCTGTTACCTGGGAGCCTAAACCCCTCCCTGTCAACCTTTATTTTTATTTTTTTATTTTTTTATTTATTTAAAAAGGTCAAGTAGACTATGTAGTGTCCATTGAAGATGGTAACATCGTGATTTCTTGATGTTCTTGGTGCTTTATGATATGCAAGGTAACTGACACGTCAAGCAAGTCAGCATGGAATGCTGCTTTAGGTTTATGAATCCAGTACTGATTCCTTAAAATAGTTACCAAACCAGTTACTGCTACTTTGTACAACATTAGAAACAAAACCTTCCCCCATTGAATCTGCTGTTCCCCAAACTTCTTTTCTTTTGTGTGATTAATAATAGTTCTTGATTACCCTGAAAGAGTGAGTGCAGAGAAGATCTTTTTTTCCTCCTCTGGAGGAGAAGGGGATGAGGCATAGTTAGGGCGTGGGTGTGAGCCTTTTACCATGGTGGATGCCAATTTGGAAATGATTTACCTACTTAGAACACTATTTTTTCTTCTTGCTATGGTGATAAATTAGGATTAGGTTTGTTTACTCACTGTAGGATTCTCTTTTTGTTTTTGTTGTCTCAGTTATGATCTTTTAAAGCCAGTGTTTCTATTAACAGTTACTAGCTTATACTTAGAAATTTGAATGGTGACTGCTATGTGTATTATGCCAGTTTAAGAAATGTGGCATTTTTAGCAGATATTTTCCAAAATTCTAAAGTTTATGCCTCATGTAAACATTCTTCTGTATGGATACTGTCACTTAGGAAATTCTGCATTTTAAAACTGTATTATAAAAAATATATTTAACTTCAGGTTGAATGATACAAAACTAAAAACCAAAATGAATCTACCTTTTTATATATATACACCCTGTTATAAAAAGCAGTGGTATAATATATGCTGATTAATGGAAACTGACTGCCTGGGTTGGATTATTCTTGCAGTCTTTCTGCTATATAGCTCATTTATTAGCCGAAGAAAATCCGAGGATTACATGTGCTTCTGACACAGATTCCACTTTACAACCTGTGTGTGGGCTCTGATGCATTTGGAAAGCAGTGCTGGGTGGCTTTGATCATATGTTTCTGTAGCTAACCAAGAGATGAGTTAACCTGAAGGATTTCCATCTCTATTTCTTTACCAAAAACCCATCCTTCAAGTTCCCACACTAAAACTGAAAGCCAGGAATTTCTTGTGTTATAACGCAGAAATTCTGTAGCTAGCAACAGAAGATCAAGATTACAGCCTAATTACGGACTTGATAACTGAAGAGAAACCTTAAGAGCTAAGAGTCTTTATGATGGGGAAAGTTCTTGAGAATAACAAGCTGCTTAGGTGAGAGGCAGTTTAAAATAGGCTTTTTAAGCAAGAAAAGGGTTAAGGGGATTTATTCTCTTCTCCCTGGTAATGAGTAGTTCTAAGGTTAGGTTTCTGCGGATTAGAAAGGAGGAGATGTCCATAGATTAGCTAGGGCAGTGAGGTTACTTGCTCCGCTAACATCCCGCAGATATTCCTTCCCACTGGAAATTCATGAGCTGAACATGGTATATTCTGCAGGATTTGCAGGTAAGGCAGTATACGCTGGTTTGAAACCCTTGTGCTCCTTTAGGTGTGTTTTCCACTGTGTATCTGTTCCTTCTCATAGTTAGAGCAACCCTGATTAAATTTGTGTCGGCTGTTTTAATTCCCGGTAGCTAAGTACTAGAGATGCGTGTGAATGGGGAGTAGGATCTAAAAAGAGAATATCCCTTCTTATTCCCAATCTTCACAAAGTACTCTGTCTTGGATGCCAGGTTCTGTGCGTTATTGACTCATTTTGCTAAAGCTAGATGCATTTTCCTGTTAGAAACTACTTGGGGAAGTAACTGTTCTTGTATGGTGAAGGATAACCTAGAAGAAATTTGGTTTCCAAATCAACTGTATGGCTAACGTTACCAGTTATGCTTTTTGGGTGTCTCAGCTGTGGGCAGTAAACAGCAGCAAGAGGAAAATGAAGGATAAGTCAGTAATGCTGCAGCTTCACTGCTCCGCTGTGGTGCATACACGTATTCTTTTCTGCATGTTCTTTTGTGAAACACAAATAAGAGGCATTACCCAAAAGCAAACAAAATATTGGGATCCTCAGGGCAGCTGTAGGATTGTGTTTTAGTGAGAGGTAGAATGAATCACAGTTGAATATATCTGTTTGCAAATGGCAGTAGGATATTTTGTGGCATCAGCAGCAAATACAGGTGTGGTTGTCTAAAGCTCACACGGTGACTTACATCAATGTAAGACTTAATGTTTTTAACCTGTGTCACCTCAGACTTGCCATAAGTGGCTCTTAGGCCAGGCTAAGGATGTATGGTTTCAAAAGGGCACATGTCATCCTTTGCTTAAAATAAGTGCCAAGTTGCTCCTGTTGTATTTAGGGCTGCCTTTTTAATTAAAACACAGGTCACTGTACAAAGGCAAAACGTCTTACACACCAACTGAAAGAGGAGACTGATCTATTCCCGTCATGAGACTAGCTTTATTAAGCTTATTCAACGCAGAACAAAAGTCTTCAATAGGCCACATCATTAGAAAGATATCTTTCTAATAAGATAAGAATATCTTTTATTTTTGCATGCTCAATGTGCCGGTCTGTGGTGACTTATTTATAATGAGAGCTTTCTCAGGGCATTCCCTGCCCTGAAGCTCATCTGTAGTCTCTGGGACACCAAGCTGCTGATTTTGGATAAACTTTATTATATGGGTAGTTTGCCTTGTTATAATGATAACCTCATCAAACATCTTAACCAAAGAAGTTTATAAGATCGGGGGCCGGGGGGAATGTGTTGATGTTTTGAATGTCAAGGACTCGGGCATTTGTCTCCTTTAAAAGCTACACAGGGTTCAAAATTATCCCTTTTAAGATGATTCTGAAAACTGTATTTATCTGTATGATAGCAGGCTTAGACTCCCTTAGAACTCTAGGCTTCTATCACTAAGACCTTGTAGACCGTCAGCTAAATAAGTTGAAGGAATTCCACGTCTTCCCACTGAAGGAAGTAAGTCTCATTGCCCAGATCTGGGATAACTGATATTTGCCTGGGTTCCTTTTCCCTGTCCACCCTGGCAGACTCAGCAGGACTATGCAGCTCAGTGCCACACCAAGTGTAATGTCCGATGAGCAACTGCAATCGTGTATAATTAACGTGAATGGGGAAGACCTTGCACTTCCTGGGGGATTAGTCGGGTAAGCCTTTCAGTAAGAACTTCTATCTAGTTTAGTGGGATCCTTGGGATGAGGAGGCCCAGAGCTGTGGTTTTACAGTTTGCATAGATGAAAGTCACAGGAAATGAAGGCACAATAGTAATTTTGCTTGTTTAGATGCTGACCCTTCCTGTCAAGTATGCAGTTTGGTAGGTCATTTTCTACAGAAATGTACAGCAGGGTGGGCTTTTTCCTTCACTTCTCATGGAAATAATTTGTTCATCATCTGTTGCCAGTGGCAGCTGTTGAAACCAGGCTTCACAGTTGGAAGCTGCTTTCCTTTTGCGGTATGAAAATATGAGACAACCACTTAAAAATCAGGTGAGCTGCATTGGTTGTTCTTTTTTATTTTATTTTAAAGACTTGACAGATTTTCATGTTTAATGACTCTGTCAGTGTGAGCATAACCTGTACAGTTAAAAGATAGCAAAGGGCGGGAATTTATTTGTTTCTTTGCTGACCTTGGCCAATCTCTGGTATCTGGAACTGAGGCTGCAGCCAAAAGTGGGCCATCAGGTTTACTGACTTTTTTTCCCTCTCTGACGTCAGTGTTCAAGAATAGTGTGTTTAAAACATTCCTAAACACACTGAACTCAATCCCACATCTGTTCTCTGTGGAAGCAGTCATGTTACCAGGAGCTTCCCAGCTCCCTGGAAAAAATCTCTTAAGTATCTTAAAAGGTAACAACGTCAGGAAGAGCTTTTAGCATGTCCATAAATGTTTCTGGTTTTATTTGCAGGATGATTCTCAACCATGTTTTTAAAATGAAATGACTGATGAGTAGAAAATTGTAGAAAGTTATTTCTTCAACAGTTGTATGGTAACTTGCTTGACTTGATATTATTTGTGTTTTTTCCATTTTTAGACAATGTTATGCAAGATTTATTCTGCTTAAGAATACTCATAAATATGAACTGTTTTTTGATAGCTAAATGAGTTTGTATAAGACATTTCCAAGACAGCATAGGAAAGAGAACTTCATTTTCTTTTTACTTTTCTTTTTTTTCCTTATCTCCTTTTTCTTTTTTCTTTCCTCCTTTATACTTCTGGATTTTGTAAGAGAATAATAGCAATGGTAACTGCCAATATGGTAACATTCTCGGTTGTCAGCAGAATTTGTACAGAACAGGTCTTAAAAATACAGCAATTTCACTACAGTAATCAGGAAGAAAAAGATGATTTTTCAGTATTTTTCAAGTCTATTTCGAAGTTCAGCATTTTTCCAAGCTTTATTTTGATTACCTCTACTGAAAAACTTCCAGAAATGTTTCTAGCTTTCATGTATTTCCCTGTATGTGTTTGCAGGCTCCCGCCCTGCTCAAAGGGGCACACGGTTTGGTTCTGCAAAGCTAAATTGGATGAATCTTGGAAAAAGACAGATCTGGAGGTGACACAGCTTGAGTTTTATGACACTGTTGAATGGGAGTTTCTTGGGAGCCTGCTGAGTGCCAGAGTATCTTTACAGACAAAGGTTGAATATGCTCTGTCTGAACACACCAACTTCTACAAATTATACGTTCAGTTACAGATACATATCAACAAGTTAAGGAGCCCCTTAGACAGGATTTTTATTAATTTTATTTATTTTCAGAAGTAAAAAATGTGGGGTTTTTGTTGGTGTATTTTTTATTTTGTTTATTCCTTTCTTTCCATGAAAGGGATGCATGTGATGTGATTTTTTTTTTTTTTAATTTTTTTAAAAATGTGGATTCTCAGTATCCCAAATATAACCCAGAATGGGAGCTGGCTCCTTGGCAGCACATCCCAAGTGCCTGGATGTGCCCCTTTCTTTTGTTTTCACGTGCTCTTCAGCACAAATCTGTAATGAGGATTTGGAATTTGGAATCGCTGAGCCCCCCTTCAAGAGTGCTCTGTTGGGGGTGTGGGGACTGTTTAAGGAGAAACAAGACACAGCTGCCACACATGGTGGTGACAGATGTTGGTGAGGTCCATCTTTAATTCTTGAAAAAAATGGAAGAAAACATGGTTATGAAAGAGGAGCTTTTGAATTAATGTTAAGAAATTAGGTTTCTCAGATGCAGATTGTAGGGATACTTTAGGACATAACTTGCAGATTGCATAGCAGTTTTCTATAAATGCTTCTGTAGCTGAATTTGAAGCTACAAACTGTTTCCAGAATGGAGGGAGGAATCAGGCTACAAAGATGCTCCATAATGTCTTCAGTCATTAAACAAGGATTGGTGGCTAGATCTATATGGCCTCCTTTGTTAAATCCATCATTAGGCCGATCAGCTAAGCTTAGCAAAGGAGAAGGCAAGCCCTTAAAGGAACAGACCTCAGAATATTCAAAAAGGTGAAATACTTGCACTGTTGTTCAAAACATCCAGTATGGGATGTGGTGGATGGTTTCAATTCTACATTCAGAAAATGTAAAAAACAGTTGTTCTCAATGGAAACACGATGATGCAAGATAATCTACCACTGAAATAGAAAGGTTGTAGTAGTTTTTGGGAGATGATCAAACTGGTTTTGGTACTCTTTAAAAGAAGAAATCATTTTTAAAAGGTATCTTTGAGTTAGAATAATATTAAAATAACCCACATCATTGAGGATTCTGTAGAGGTAACTTGTGATGAACTAGAGATACCCAATAAAGAAATATTTGAGCTATGATTTCATAACTTACGAATTTCTCCCTCAGCAGCCTTTTGAAGACAGCCTGAGGATTCAACAAAAGAGAGTATGCATGTTCTAAAAACAGACATTAAGAAGTATAGTAAAAGTGACAGTAATGCCTTTTGCTTCTATAAGCAGATAAAGATAATACATCTACTGCTTGTACCTTCTGATTTTTTTTTTCCTCTTGTCCACAGAACCATCTGGAGGAAAATGGCTGCCTTTTTGCTTTAATAATCCAGAGGCTAAAGCGATATATTTAACAGAATCTGGTAAGGTATTCACTGTGTGCATAGCAGTCCAACTGTTCAGTTTTGTATGAAATGCTCAAATATTTACTAATAAAGCCCTTTCAAGAGCAGTTTTAGAGTATAAATTACTGCTCAGTTTAAATATTTAACTTTTCATGAGTAATCTTAGAATAATGTGAGTTGTTAAGATATCTTAAAACTTGTATTGCAAACTCCATTTTCAGGCTAAGAAAACATTATGGATGTGATGGGCTCTCATGGAACTTCGAGAGCAAAGTTAGTTGAATAAGCATCTCAATTTCCTTCTATGCAAGGAGTTCAGGGCAGCTTAAGTATTGATTAAATAATCTGTGTTTGCTTCCTTCCTCCATTCATGGCTTGTTCTACTTTATGGGTCTGAAATACCTGACAGAATTGCACTATGAATATTCTCTCCTCCTTAGGGTGACATGCACCTCTGTAAAATCTGCTTGGTGTGAATGCTGTATTTGGGAAAGCGAGCGGAATCCCCTTGAACGAAGGAAAAGATGGAGGTGCCAACTGTCTGCAACCAAGATAATGGTATTCACGCTCCTGCATATGGTTTTCCAATCAAGGAGTGCTGGCAACAAGCTTTATTCCTTCATCTGCATAATTATTTTTCATTGTAGTCATAGCAGAGATGACCATATTTAGAAGCATTGCTACTGGAAAGTAGGAATGATTCTTGATCTGAGGGGAGTGCTGCTTAGGGCAGGTCAGAAGAGAACACCTGGCATTTATTTCTAGCTTATAAAATCGAAGGTCTCAGCGACAGTACTGGAAGTTACTGACTAACTGCAAGAGTTAAACAACAATGCTTAAGGAAATGATTCTCTGCAGTTGGGAAGTCTGTGCCTCTTAGCTTATTTTGGCCCTATTTGCTTTAAGAATAGATTGCTGGGTAAGATCATTTTGTACAAGTTACCTCAAAAGGCAACTAGCAATAAGGAAAAGTTCTTAGCGTCTCCACCAACGGTGGTGTTTGATTTGACATCAGGAAGTTCCTGTGAAAGCTTATGGATGTGTCGTGGTCGTGGTGATTGTTCTTGTTTAATTTTTGAGTTTAATTTTGAGTTTTTTGAGCAAATTAGGGTTCATTGACTTTACTAGAAAATAAGTTATTCCTCTGATAATGGGTGACATTTTCAGGCTTTCAGTTTGCATACTCAATTCTGCCTAGTGATTAAGGCAAAAGTTCCTTTTGCCAGGAATACTGATATTAACTAGTGCATAAAGAAAGTAATCTCAGTGAAACTAAGCTAGGGGATAACAGCACCTCTAAGTATTGATATAAAGGCCTATAGTTGACATAGGAAAACAGTAATCATGAACAGGTATAGAAAATGTGCTTGAGAGATGCAAGTGAAGAAGGAGTAGCTGCCTTGTTCAGGTTAAGTAAAGTGACTGGATTATAGCAGCTGATGACACAGAGTCTGCAGTAGAAGGGATTCGGTTATTTTAGGGCCTGCTGATGAGCTGTAGTTTAAAAAATGATTTGGGTATATTGGCTTTGGGTGACGTAAATTCAAAAGCTCCTTGTGCCTGGTTTTATTTCAGTGTTCCTAATAAGTACCATTTCTGATAGTAAGAACAAACTCTTCCCTTTTCATGGGAGGTGTTCTGGGTGTCTGATGACATTGTTGTATATATTTGGTGGGAACGTCCATTTCTTATGATACTTCGACATGTCTGATGCACTCGAGAGCAGAGGGGAACAGGCAGCCTCCGCTCCAAACAGCGAGTCATTCGGAGCGGAAGCCAAGGAAGCGAACAAGGCAAACGTTCAAACCTGTAGCCTCTCAACGGGAGGTGTGAACTTCAACCCAGACTGTTGGGAGGATTCCCTGGGTGTTTATCTCTTGGCTCTCTGGAAAATTATTTACGTTGACAGGAAACAATGAATATTTCTTGAAAGCATAAACTGAAATAAGTAATTTTTCTCAAGGTCTGGGTTGCCTGTTAGCCTTAGTTGATGTTCTAGTGGTACTGAAATATATTGCACTTTTCTGTTTCTTGGGCTCAGGTTTATCTCATGTTCTGACTCTAGTGCTGCAAGAACTGAGTTTGCTCTGTAAAAGGGATGTCAACGGCGTTGGCATGTTATATGACCTGCTCAGATCTCCTTGGCTGCAAGCTCTCCTAAAGGTAAAAGTAACTTTCAGCTGCAAAGGAAAAGACTTCTTGGAGAAAAAAATATCTAGTGGGATAGCTACCCCATTTTGCCTTCTTAGGACAGTAAATGTACATTTCCATAAACTGCTAATGATTTAGGGTCTAGGTGAACCTACGTGTGCAGGGGGGTTGGACTAGATGACCTCTGAGGTCCCTTCCAACCTTAAGCATTCTATGATTCTATGATTTTAATGTTGGGACTAATAGCAGCAGTCAAGATGAACAAAACTACTTCTGCTTAAGGTGGGGAAAAATATAATCTTTCATAAAGTCCTAGAAATTGAAGCTCTTTGATAAACCTCTGTATTAAAACAGAGGACAGATGAAGGGGAGGAGGGTCAAAGCCTAGCCTGAACACAGCACTATTCGGCCATCTCTTACACTACTAAGGTTGGCTCTGTAATGGGAGGCTTTGCAAGGTGGAACGTTTGTGAAACTAAATCTTCTAGTGTTGTCCACATTGACCTCATATATGTAGCTGAAGGTGGTATGTTAGTATAGAACAGTTCTGGTTGGTGTTTCCCTGTTAGGCAGGACAGAGTCCTCAAAGGACTGCCTATCAATTCTTTTTTTAATCTATCTTTTTGTAAAATCCTTAAAGCGTTTTTTAAAATAATTTCCATTGGATAAGAATATCTACAAGTCCCCACAACCACCTTGAAATACAGCAACATGTTTAAAGTTTACTTTGTTAATGGGACCTGTACTTAGGGGAAGAAAACAAACCACAAATTGGAGAGTTGACACTGTTGGCCCACTGTCTGATGTAATCAACTCTCTTCACTGGAAATTTAAAAACGACAGCATAACATCATTGTGTAATGTCGTGTCTATCATGCTTTGCAACAGATATATGAGTGCCTCCAAAATTACCTCGAAAAAAGACCAGTTCCCGTCACAGTGCAGGCATGTGTGTTGAATCGTGAGGTAAGATCATGTATATGCAATTGATTAACTTGTTAATACCCAATTAGCTTAATTGCAGGCAAGGATGTCCTTGTGTTTATTTTATGTCTCTCGGACATGAGTATGCTACATCAACTTGAAAGAACCTCTCTTCACAGATATTTGTCAAACTAATTAACGACTATTTTCATGTTCAGAGAGTGATGAGAAATTCATATTGCTGTTCTCTGGGGTACATGAGTCCTGACCAATATAATGAATACATAACTTTTATGGCTTTAACCAACATTTTTCTTCTTTATGTTATTCTTTCCATTTCACTGTTGTTCAGTGTTACGGATGCTGTAAAGCAATCTGAGCATAATAGCCGAATATAACTGTTAAATTACTGAGTTGGTGAGAGAGTTAATAACTAGTGGAGAAAATTAATGATGAAATTGAATTGATTTGCAGAATAGGAGAAAAGAATTAATTTAGAACACATTCACACTGTGAAACACATCTATTCAATGGCTAATGCTAGCCTGATCCTACCTGATAGGGGTATATCCTCTGAACTTAAAACAAACACTATAGCAACCATCTTAAACTCACAGGGGCGGGAAGGGAGAAGACTTTAAGTCTTACTATACCGTATGCCTCTAAATTCAGTGTAAAGCTATCTTTAAAATAACCGTCTAGAAGAACCAGTCTCTATGCTTTCTCCCTTACACTTATTAGGTGGTGGAATTACTGCGTGAAGCCCCCCAGTCTGGGGAGATCAAAGAGCTAAGGCGCCTTCTGAGATCTCCACACCTAAAGGCAAGTCCTGCTTAAAGAAATCATGTTTTCTCAGAGATGCCTGCAGCAGGAATAGGTGTCCAGCTGTTCACAGGAATTGGCAATGGAGCTGGAAGAGGCTTAGTTTGCTCTTGTCATGTACTAATAATGTGAATTCTGTGAAGTCAGATGTAGACTGTGTGTCACTTGGAGTGTATTACTTTTTATTTAAAGGTTATAGAGAGCAGCTTCTTGTAGAATTAAAATAAATTCTGAGCAGCTGAGGCAAAATAGTGGCATGTGAAAACAATACTTTCTGTTGTTGTAAACCTGCATTCTTACACTAGAGCTCCAAATAGGGTTTTTTTTCTTTTATGAGTTTTTGTAAGGAGCAGAGAGAGGACCTGTTCCTTAAATTTCATCTTGCACTTTGAATTCACAAGTGGAAAGAACAATAAACAAAATTTCAGTATGTGCAGTGTGCAGTTCTGGGCTCCCCAGTATAAGAGGGACATGGAGCTTCTCGAGAGGGTCCGGAGAAGGGCAACCAGGATGATTAAGGGAATGGAACATCTCTCGTACGAAGAGAGGCTGAGTGAGCTGGGCCTGTTTTCTCTGGAGAAGAGAAGGCTCAGAGGGGATCTGATTAATGTGTATAAGCTCAGGAAGGGAGAATGCAGGGAGGAAGGGGACAGCTGTTTTCACTGGTGGCCAGCGATAGGACGAGGGGTAATGGCCACAAGCTGAAACACAAGAAGTTCCGTCTCCAGGTGAGGAGCAACTTCTTTACTGTTAGGGTGACAGAGCAGTGGAACAGGCTGCCCAGGGAGGTTGTGGAGTCTCCTTCTCTGGAGGTCTTCCAAACCCGCCTGGATGCCACCCTGTGCCACATGCTCTAGGTGTGCCTGCTTGAGCGGGAAGGTTGGACTAGATGATCTCTAGAGGTCCCTTCCAACCTTAAATATTCTGTGATTCTGTGACTCAGGGATCTATTCCCATGTAGGAGCTTCAGTCTCTAACCTCTGTTTCCTTAACTGGCCACTTTTTAGAACTGTTCTATTTTATGATCTTTGCTTGTGGATTTATTTGCTTGTAACAGGCCTTGTTAACTGCTCACGATACTGTTGCCCAGAAGGATTTTGAACCAACTCTCCCACCGCTGCCGGACAACATACCTGAGAATGAGGAAGCCATGAGGATTGTCTGCTTAGTGAAGAACAAGCAGCCTCTGGTAAGGGAGTTTTCTGCTCTCTGACAAGTTACTTAGACTTGTGCAAGTACTATATATGTCAGTGCACACAGATTTCCTTCCAGGAATGTCATGGAGCCTGTGTGTTGCCTTGTCTGGCTTTTATAGAGCCAGAGAATCATAGGATGGCCAAGGTTGGAAGGGATCCCTGGAGTTAACCAGTCCCACCCCCTTGCTCAGTGCAGGGATAACTAGAGCATATTGCCCTTGTAGTATAAACTCGTACTGAATTAGGCTGTGAACATTTGGCAGGTATTTTTCTTAGAAGATGGAAATGCAACTATGAGAGTGATTCGTTTGGACAAAATAGGAAGGAAAAGAGGAGGGAACTTGAAAGATTCTTTAGAAAACATGTGGCCTTACAAGGTGAAAACATAGTATCATTTAACTAGTCTGGTCTAGGAAAGGATGGGTATAGTACTTAAGACAGGAAGGATTTGTTATGGTCAGTCACTTCAGGTTATTTTAGAATGATAGGTGTTGGAGATGTTGAAGGACTTGATACAATGCCAATAGTACTAGTAATGATGCATTATTGTTGTGCAGTTTTTAAAAAGTAATCTCTTTCAATGCTTTTGTCACTGCAGAGAAGATCAGCCTTGGATCTCAAAAAGAAACTTAAAGGGTTTCTTCAATTATCAAAGTGTGGATGTTTGTCTTTTTGATAGGGTGCCACCATTAAACGCCACGAGATAACAGGTGACATAACAGTTGCCCGTGTGATCCATGGTGGACTGGCAGACAGAAGTGGTATGTATCATTTCAAATAAGGTAATACAAAAAACAAACCTGAAATAACATATTTGAAATAAGGTAGTAGTTTTACTTCTCTAATTAGTCTTCCCTCATAGAGCAGATGTCTATATTGGACAGCACTGTGTGAATAGTGACGCACTGCAGTGACTTCGATTCTGGTTTCATTAATTTTTGACTTGAATGTGCCAATCTCATATATACAAATTTATATATCTTTCTTTATTTTATTATATATTCTTGACACCAGCACCTCAGTAAGTCTGACGTGAGACTGATAAGTAATATCGAACTGCGGTGTAGTAAGAGCACTAGCAGCTCACTCCCTAATGGAAAAATGGAAAATGTCAGCAGTCTGTGATCCTGTATGGCAGGACTGGTCTCTGAGCAATATACTGGAAAGCTTTTTGGCACTAGTCTACTGAGCACTTGGTTGGTATTAGTTGCTAAGCAGTTTTCAAGGCACTTCCTTGGAAATGTTCCTGTTCTCTGAGTCATTCCATGCTCTCTGAGAAACGTGAAATAACTAAAAATAAATCATCAAAACAATTGCAATATAGCTTCTTTCAACATTTCCTGACCTCTCTGTATAGAAGAAATATCAGTAGGTATACAGTAGCTGAATAAGTTTTTAGTTTGATGCTTTAAGTTGAAGGAAAAAGTGGCAGTTTGCTGTCCAGCAAAACAAAAAGAGCGTGAAGGGAGTGTAAAGACTAGAGGTGAGTTCCCATCCATCTCACTGCACCTGAGAAATATCGAGTCTCTAGGGGTCTGGCTCCAGAACTTATGGTTTATTAGTATAATGGATTCAGCTTCCGATAATTCCGATAGCACTATTAAAGTGTTGCTGACCCTTTTAGGGCAAAGCATTAATGTATTGTACAGGTGTTGTGTGAAGGAGGAAGGAAGGAATAAGAAACCTGAAGCATGATGTGCTTGTGACCCACAGGAGTTTATAGCCCTGCTCAGCAGGAGTATAGCTTAAACTTCAAATACTTTCCTAAGTTAATTTACGAAGCTTTCAAAGTTGACTTCCAAACCTGTGGTGCAAATCTTAGTGTATCACGTAGTTGCTGGGTGTGGGTATTCTTCCTCTCTCCTCCTCTCATAGTATCGTCCGTGCTGTGATAAAACTGCTGCTGCTTTCATGCTTGTTAGGGCTGCTGTACGCTGGAGACAAATTGGTGGAAGTGAACGGAGTTCCTGTTGAGGGACTTGAGCCAGAGCAAGTTATTAATATTCTGGTATTGGATTTTTTTCTACTTTGTACTTTTAGTAGTGATAGTGCATTTGCTTTTTATATTATTTTCTTCTTATTCCCCATCTCTTTCCTCCCACCTTTACCCCCTGACCTTACATTAAAAAAAAAAAAAAGAAACCTCTGCTATGGATGAAGTTCATATGAAAAACAGAATAAATCTTGTGCATATTTAAGTCTAAGGCAATAAAGACATGAATGAAATGGGAATTGAATCTAAACTCTGTCCTGGAAAGAAATCAACTTTACTATGGCCTTTCCAGCTTAAGCTTTTGTGGAAAATCTTAATTAATTCACACTTTGTCTTGGACACTCCACTCACTTTGTCTTCCACAAGAAAGTAGCGCAAGGCGCTGTACAAGTCCTGCCTTACCGATGCACTAAAGCAAATTAATGAATTTGTAAGCATTTTCTCATGAAGAAATCTCTATTAAGCTATTTGTCCCTGTTACTTATTTGTCATTTTACCTAGAGTCTTTCAGGGTTCCTCCCTATGAAGAGTTGGCCACAGTCATTAAGGAATTGCTATATGTAATTACTGTCAAGTCTTTCTAAATGTTATTTCCCTGGCTGTTCTAATTTCTACGTATGGGAAATAAAGATTCCACTGGAATTCTTAATTTTTGAATACTTAATACTATTTTCCTCCCTTTTTTCATCTTACCAGACCTGCAGATAACTTAAATTAGACTTAAGTAGAAAAGTTTGGTCTGGATGAATGAAGAAATTACATATTTTTATAATACACTGTGGATTTCAGTGAAATAGAAATTCTTGACGAGATTTTGAAATTTCTCTCCATGTTTGGAAAAACACAGTAATGGTACATACTGGATCAGTCTGCTTAATTTATATCTATTTTATAATATAGTAAACTGAAATTTTAGTAAACGACCATACCGTGTTATGCTTGTGCTTGGTTACTTGTGTTGAATACCAGTTATCTTATATTTTGTTGTCATTTTTCTTTCACTTAGGCCCTATCTGAGGGAACAATTATGTTCAAATTGATTCCAGTTTCTGATCGGCCTGTCAGCAACCAAACAACAGTAAGATTCATTTTTTTCTTCCAGGTTGCTACTGCAGGAAGCTAATCAATGATGTCTAGTGGACAGTTTGTTTAGAAGTTCACTGCTGCTTAGATGTTCACTGCAGTCCTTAAAGCTTGTCTTGCTTTTGCTGCTACTTCTCAGCTGACATGAATACACTGTTGCTGAAGCAATGAAGACATGCAGCTAAAATGTAGTTATAATAAGATAATAAAGGAATCTTTGGGTCAGCCACAGACTGAAGGCTGAATTCCCTCACCACTACCTTCACGCTCTTATTTTGTTCCATAATGAGTAGATAGGATGTGGGGCTCGCTCTTGTCTTCTAAAGAGAGCTTCCACTTAAACTTACTTGTTTTTACCAGCTCTACGTACGAGCAATGGCAGACTACTGGCCCTTGCAAGATCCTGCCATACCATGTGCTGATGCAGGTTTGCCCTTTAAGAAAGGTGAAATACTCCAGATTGTGGACCAGAATGACGCTTTTTGGTGGCAGGCCAGGAAAGTTTCAGATCTTGGTGCCTGTGCTGGACTTATACCCTCAAATCATCTTCTTAAAAGGTAAGGAAGTCTTAATGTTTCTGACTTCAAATCCAAAAATATGCCAATCACTCAAATTTTGCTATTAAAATTTATACCAGTTATATAATAGTATAATTCAGAGCAAGGTGACAGTCATTTTTCCTTTTTCTATTTTCCAACTCCTTGTCCTTAAAGGAGTTTCCTTAGGAGTTTTTGGGAGAACAGGCTTTTAAAAGCACCTGTATCGTCTAGAAAGTTCACAGCAGTTGCCTACTCTCTATGCCAGCTACTGAGGCACCTAGTGGAGTGGAGCAGTTGAAAGTTGGGTGGAAGTTCAAGACTTGGACTGTTTAAGACAGCTGTGATTTAAAATAGAACATAAAGAGGAGGGTGGGATACTATATGTACAGTATAAGTGCTTAGCTGTATCAGGTTTTGAAGGTATCCTGTGAGGCGTGAGTGATTTCTTTGGTCAAAGTTGAGTTGACAGGTTGAGAGAGAGGAGGGCAGGGAAAAAAAGAATAATTTTGAGGGAAATATTATATTTCTTGCTTGCTGCATAAATACCTTTTTAGATAAGATGCTTTCAGAAACAATAACTAACTAAATTGTTGCACACCTCAGTTTCATCTTCTAACCACGTGTTACACTCAGTGTAAGGCTATGCATAGGTAGAAGCTGTCATCTATGCTGTGCAGAAACCTAGCTGTAGTTTGTATAATGAAAACTGAAGATGTACATACTTCTATCAACTCAAAATCCTTCTGAGTTACTGTGGAAATTACTTTCAAATAGTTCTAATAGAATGCTGGATTTTCTTCAACACTTTAGTGGGCTAGAACTTTTAGAATGTTTCCTTTTTTGGCATCTTCATTCGGCTCAGCACTAATTCTTGTTATGTGTGAGCAGTGAATCTGACCTGGAGTCTAAGGACCCGGGGACCTGACTTGTTTCATTATTAACAGCCTAAAATTTCTTTTGGTGCAGGAAGCAGCGAGAATTCTGGTGGTCTCAGCCTTTCCAGCCCCATTTCTGCCTCAAATCATCCATATGTGAGTGAAAAGTTATTTGGATGCTTTAGTAGAGAGGAAGGGTCTCCGTTGTCCCTTCTTGAAACCCCCAGGTTTCAAGAATACTGAAATCTATGTACAATTCAGTGCAATTCAATTAGAAGACAGTGTTCCTGGAGCCATATTTTAGCCTCGGGGGCATGCTAAGTATTTTCATGGAAAATAGTGGTAGTGGCACTTGGTGGTTCTTGTCTCCAGGGTACCTAGGATACCACTGTAACAGCATTTATTTCACTAAAATTGTGCTACTTCCTGTTGTAAGTCTTCAGAAAATGTTCTTAATCCAAATATTTTTGGTTGGCTTGATAATTTTTAGAATGCTTTTGTGTCATCAAAAACTGATGGGAGAAAGATGCTACTTTTCTGAGGTTTACGAAGAGCTGCCTTTTGAGTTTTTGTGGTAACGATCAAAAAAAAAAGTTCTATGTATTGTCAACTGTAACTTAACTTGCCAAATGCATGTAGTTATTTCCCGGAGAAGTTTTTTTTTTTAAATGTTTTCCCTCCCTTGCCTTTTTTCTATTACTTTTTATATTAGCTTAACATTTATTCTGCTGTTGCTCGTAACTCCCAGATTAAGTTCCTGGGTTTCCTTGCCCAGAGTTCTTCTCACATAGATTGCTCTGCATATTTCCCAGAGATAGTACTCTCTTTCACCATTATTTTTTGTTTCATTTTAACTGCTTCAATGGATATGCTGTGAGCAGTAAGCACTGTGGAAGAAGGTAGGAGGTGATGTTGAAACTACACTGCATTCCTGTGCCTAGAATCTGCTTAGCAGAATAGAGTACATGGGTTTTATAGTCTTTAATTGCTGACAGAAATAAGTTTGTTTGGATTTCTTTTCCATGTATTTGCCAAGTTGTTGGCATTTTTTGTGATTAGCCTGATTGAAATCAAGTTTTTCGTTCACTTCAAGTTTTCTTGAAGTGGTAGCTTTAGCTGTGCACTGTATGGTATGATAGCATAAACCAGATTGCATACCCTTGCACTTGGAAAACAGCACTCTTTGAGCCCAGCTGAATCGATCTCCTTTTTTTTTTTTCCTCCTTCTTGTTAAAAATATCAACTAAATAAAACTCTTTCCTTGAATGAAACATACTGCAGATGGACACTTACAAAGCTAAAGGGGAGAAGGAAGTTGAAAACTACTATCTTGATGATACTTGATAGAGATCTGTAGGATGAACAGAGTGATAGCCAGGTTAAACCTTTAATTATTTCAAAAAGAGAATTCAAATTAGGAGTATTTAGCGCTCAGCTCTTTAGAGCCTTAGTTTAAGATGAACTGTTTGCTCGGTGAAGAAAGTACATCAGTAAGTTAGTGGTACAGTGGTAAAATTCTTAAATTTCTAGAGCTCGTTTGAGTTTTAAAGCATTTTTTCTGATATCTCTTATTATTCTTATAAGATCTATAAAGTTTTCTCCCGCCCAAAATGACTATTTTCTGTGTTCTGGTGACTTTCTTCTTTTTTTCTCTCTTGTGCCTCTCTACAGAGGATGACATACAGATTGATGAGAAGTGCGTGGAAACAGGTAACTGACTTCATTTGAGATTATTCTCGTTGCTTGCAGACAGTAGTAAGTCTCCTAGTGACCTTGATTGTAGGATTGTTTCTTTATTTTTTAATACTCTGGAAATTTCCTGCTCAGAGTATGGCAATCAACAGTTTGCAGTTCTGCTGTGAATGACTGGTTCTAGTGAAGTATTGTGCTGAAATGAGTGGCCTCACTTAAGAATATTCCTCCAAATGATCCTGCAAACCTGATTGATTCACATTTTGGACTGTAATGGCCTAAGTCCCTCGCCCTTTTGTACTTTTTTATTTTTATTATAAATATTATTTATAATAATTTTATTATTATTATTATTATTATTTTGCTATCTGGATTACTAACAAGATGAAGAAACATTTGAGTCTGGTAAGTTCTTCTGACCCAGCTTCAAATTCCATGCTATCATTTTGCTGCCAGAAGGGGGTCCATAGACAAGCAAGTGGCTTACAAATGACAAAAACTAGGTGATACTCAGGCATGAAAAGCCCTTCTGTAAAACCACGTTGGCTTAAATCTCTTGCTCCCTGCTTGCCTTTGTACTGCAGGTTTTGTCCTGTTACCCACAGGCTGTACGTGTAAATGTGAGTGTTTCTGCTTACGTCTCAGTAGCGGATCTGTTTATGAAATCCTGCCCAGGTAGGCGCGGGTGAGCCGTCGCAGCAGGGACTGCACCAGTGCCAGGAAGGATAACTGGATTCCCTAACTGTGATGCAGGGCCTGGGCTCCACTGCCTGTAGGAGCTCATGGCATGGTAGAGGAGGCTTTTTCCAGAATCTTTTCTGAGCATGTTGTTGGCATTCAAGAAGCAAAAACACTCTATAAACCAAATTCCTCATGTGTAAGACATGCAACCAATCAGTGGTTTGTTCATTTTATGATGCTGGGTTTTTAGGGAAGCTGTGTGTCTCCAGCACATTCTGAGTTCTGCAGAATCGGTTTTCCATAATAAATTAAGACTTAATGATATCTAAACTTGTTTAAGATGATTGCTGATATTGTGGAGAAAATGTCATTCCACTTTATTTCCTACTTTTTTTTTTTCCTTCTTCCCAAAGTTCCGACTTGCCTCATCCTTGGTGCCAAAAACCTGCAAAACAGAACCAGCAGGTCTACAAGGCAATATCCTGTTTTCAGGCTGGGACACCTGGGGTAACTTCATATGAGAGTTGCTCCTGCGGTCCTTCGCAGTACCCACTGCTGTGTCACCTCTGCTGTATTTGGGCAAAGGAATAAAAATGCAGACATTGCTCCTGTTGTGCATTTCAGTCTACCTTAACAAGTAGCTTAACCTCTGTGTTTTATCTTCTGCAAATACACTCCTGACATAGATGCTGTAGCTGTCTCTTTGGGAGCCAGGTATTCATGCGTGATGTTTCATCAGGCATATTTTGGCTTGAAAACGTACAGTATCTCTTTCCAAAACTACTTTAATATGTTGGGCTGTGCTGGTTGTTTTTCTGTTTAGCCCTATTCAGACTGTCTCCTCAAAACTAATTATTTTATGTCTATCTCTATCTGAACACGCAGAGGAGCTTAAAGAAGGTAATTAACCTCCTTCCCCCTCCATTGTCTGTAGATTTAAACAGTAATCTATTAGCATTCATGTGGTTTATTGGGTAACCAGGAGCGATATGTCCCTTACAGTACCCAATAGCTGACACGTGGTTTGTTGTAGGATTCCACATTGCAATCTGCACTGCAGAGCATAAAGCAGAAATCGGAATGGCAGCTCAAAAGAAATAAAGATAAAAATGATACCAGCGTATCTTAGTTGAACAACAGTGAACTTTTTGATGATCGAGCAGTTCTGTGTCAAGTTGTTTCATGCTACAGTCAAACAGAAGCTGTTGTTAGTGCATACAGGGAAGTCAGGAAGAGAGCTCTTTTAAACAGTTAAAAATAGTGATGAGGATATGGAAAGAAGAGTAACTAAGATGCACCTAGCTATGTTTTTGTGCTTGGTGGTTTTAAGAGTGATAGACAAATAGCAAGAACGTTTTCCCTATCTCATTCTTGGTTTAGTAAGGCCTAAATAAGGGAGCAAAATACACAGTTTGTAGATAAATTGGAATGCTGGGGCAGGGATATCCCTGATCCAAAGACTATTTTAATAAATAAAATCTTTATTTTGCCATAAAGATTTGAGTAGATGCTTGTTATGTTTTCTAGGCACACTTTGGGCAGAAGTTGACTTTGTATGGTTCTATTTTTTTCAGAGATTTTTTTGAGCTACTTGATTGCTGGTTATTTTAATATTAGAATTAAAGAATCCTTGTCAACTACATTACATCTATTATGTGGAGTTCTTTCTATGCTATATGTATTTCAAAACAATGTCAAGTTTCAGGTCTTACTTAGAAAATACCAGGACTTTCTAAGCTTTCTTTTTTTCTCGTGGAAATATGAGATGTTATTTGAATATTTTATGTCATGTAGCACTTGATTGTTTACTAAAATGATATGTTTCTTTTTTCTTTCCTTTTTTTCATGTGGAATCAGGGATAATGAAGTTAGCTATCTAGCTCTGCAATTATCACCATATTTTTCCCCCCTTCATGGATATTTGTTCTTCTTGTTCTAGAAGATGAAGAGTTCGGTGAATCTGGTCAACGAGTCTTTATTGGTATGTAGTGATGAAGAACCATGATGGTGGGGCTTGACCTAGAAAAAAGTGCTTGTCTGCAGCTGTATCAAATTCTGTTCTTCACCGTGTGTATAGTCTTATTTAATTGAATCCTAGCTACCATTTTCCAGTCTTCAAGAAGTCACTTGCATCCTCCTAACACTTGTTTTTCCCATGTGAACCTCTTGGCTTGTTTCTACTGAGAACTGACCACCACTACCACTTTAACTTGACTGCCCAACTTCCCTTACTTTAGGATTAACTTTCTCAGGGCATAATTGTGTATTGTGTATTGAGAATAATTATAATGGCAAGGTGAAGTTACAGACTCATCCCTGTTGCCAAACTATAGTGGTCTTTAAAATGCTTATATTAATTTTGGAGGTTGGAGTGAACGTTTCAGATTTCCTTTAGCAGAATGGATCGGCTATGCTTGCAATCCAATCCTCTTTATGGCCAGAAATGTTTCCTCAGGCTTGTAAAGAGACAATGTAGACTGAGCAACTCGTTGCCTGTCTGGCTGGTGTGGTTTTTACTTCTGGTGCTTTTGCCCCTTGCAGCTGGTTTCCGCAGAAGCATGCGCCTGTGCCGCAGGAAATCCCGGGCCAACAGGCACTCGTGTCACGCTCAGTGCTCCGGCAGCTGTTACAGCGTGCTCGCAGCTCCCTATGAGGAGGTGGTCAGGTACCAGCGGCACCCGACAGACAGGAACAGACTCATCATCCTAGTGGGTAAGCTGTAATTGACTTTCTCGTGCAAACTCCACAATCGATAAGGATGGGAGGAAGCAGCGAGTCATGATCTGATCCATTGAGACTTTCTGCTGCTGATGCAACAGGTGATGGCAGAGAAGGTAGCTTCTGATGCAGGTAGCTCGCAAAGCAGCAAATAAAGAATGATTCTTTCCAATTTGACCGTGTTGTTGCTTCTATGAGGTCTAATGGATCAATTTTTTTTATAAAATCCAATAGGATCAAGCATAGCTTCTTTGCTGCTGAGGAATCCAACTGAAGTAGCCATGTGACATGATTCTGCTTGATAGATCATCATTGCCTCTTGACTAAAATCACAAGTTCACCATATTTACCATTTACATTGACACGCGCTGGCAATTGGGAATGCACACGTGAGGTGCCACTGTCTCTAACACCAGTTGTTTTTCCAACAATGCAGGTCCTGCAGGAGTTGGAGTGAACGAGCTGAGGCGAAGGCTGATTACAAGCTGCCCGCAGCAGTTCCGGAGTGCTGTACCCCGTACGTAACCTCCTTCCCTTCCCACTTCCCCACTGGGAAATGTCAGAGACCTCCCCCTTGCTCCTGGATATTCATTGCTGCTGTCTAAATGAATTTCAGCTCTATTAGAATCATTTGCTTTTTCAAGGCTTGGGTTGATGCAAATCCAAGAAAAAGATTTTATGGGTTTCAGGAGATGTATCTTGATCTTTAGGTAGTAATAGATTATCTGCATGATTTTTGTCTAATCCTGTGGTGGGGGAGGTTTATCTCTGGAGGAAAAAAAGGAAGGTTTCTTAGGGATATCGGATTCTTAGGAATTTTGTAGTACTGATGAGACATGATACTGAAGGCAATATAAGTTTATGCTTAGTAGGCTTTGCAGCTTTCCTTATTGCTTTTCTTTGACTGAGTTTTATGCCACGATTTCTGACTTAATCACAGAAATTAGTACTTGTGGTTTGGATAACCAAAGGAACTGCAAGGAAATACATGAATCGGAAGTTGGTTGAAATTTGAGGAATTTCATTATGCTTATGATACCAAATCTGGGGGAAGTGCAAAAGGGGAATGATTCAAAATGAACTTGAATCAAATTCACCTTAGAGAAAGTGAAGAAACAGCTGTGCAAACAGGCCTAAAGCAATTCCTGATTGGTTTAAATTAAAAGTATTTGGATGAAATACTTCTCCCACTCCAAGAATTGTGGATGTTCTTACTGATTTTGCTGCTGGATAACCAAAAAATAGGCAAGGACTCTGTCTCTAGACTTACAAATAGAAACAGCCCATTTTATTTCTTATGAAAATACTGATTTATACTCCTTAATGACAGGCTGCCTCACTTATATTCAATTAAATCACTAATATGTGCTTGAAGTTATGGGGGTTTTGTTGTTTTTTTTGTTGTTATTTTCTCTCCAGATACTACTCGTGTTCAGAAGAGCTATGAAATGAATGGTCGCGAGTACCACTATGTATCAAAGGAAACCTTTGAAAACATGGTGTACACTCACAGGTAATGAGCAGAGACCAATTTCACTCTTTTCACTTACGACAAAACTGTCTTCCCGTTTTAAGGCCCCAGATTTGGGCTCTTCTCTTCATAATTGCTATATATCTCATGTAAATTTTCATAAATTATCTCATGTAAGTTTTGATAAATTATCTGAGCCTACAACTTCAGTAGTTGTGCAGTTTCCTAAAACTTATCTGAGAATCCTCCTAAAATAAAGTTGGTTCTCTAAGTCCTGAGCTCCACTGTTGTGTTTTTGTTTCTAAGTTGAGGTTTAATTTTTCTGGAAACTGAACCGCTTTGTAAAATTGAGCAGTGAGTTAGACATTTATCATATGCACATCTTTGTGGGACTTCTGGAATGATGACATCTCCACGTAGGCTCCTAAGACGTAATTGTCAACATGACTGTGCACCTCTATGCTTCAGAAATCCCTCTACTAAAACAGCCCAGCTCAGCACCAGAAGCTACATTCCTTCATCTGTTCAATATTTTGAAATCTTCTGATTACAATATTAGTACTGTATAAATGACAAGTGTTTGCCACTATAAATAATATGACAGAAGTTTTCTTATACTTCTCTTTAGAATGACTGGAATTACCACTTCTAAACACATGGCTTGTCACAGCAAGATGGGTAAAAAGGTGTATTTTGGGGATGTCCTGATTGACACAATCTATTAGTTATTATCTTTTGCTCGCTGTAATGGGAATAGCAGATGTGGAGGTTGTTCACGATGCTTTATTATCATTCAGTCTTGATCACAGAGGTAATAATTGCAGATTTCACCTTTAAGCGGAACCTTTCTGAGACTCAAGTGCTCCTTCTTTTTCCTCCTCCTCTCTCACCGCTGCTGCAGAATGCTGGAATATGGGGAGTACAAAGGGTACCTATATGGTACCAGTGTTGATGCAGTGCGAACAGTCCTTGCCGAAGGGAAGATTTGTGTAATAGATTTAGAACCACAGGTGAGTCGCAAAAGAGTGGGGAATCTGCATCCTGTAAGGAAAAATAATCCTCTGTATAGTCCTGAGTCATTGGAATAGTGTTAATTGCTCTGATTTGTCTTGTTCTCATAGCTTATGATGCTTACTAATAGCAGTTTAATAGATTAATAATTAATAGATAATTTGAAGCTGGTCTTAGAGAGGAGGAAAAAACAATGGCAGTTAGAAGCATGCTCTGATAGGGTTACTATGTGGAATTAAGTGATCAGTGTGATACAGGTGCTTAATAATGTCTGGGCCAGGGATTATTAGTGAGGTCATCTTAAAGCAGGTGCTCCTGAATAAGATTATTGCTAGATCTGGAGATAACAGTACTGTTGTAAACAGTTTGCCTTTTATATGGGAATTAAACTGAGATGAATACACTCAAAGTGCTTTAAAATCTTTTTAACTCTCAATTTGCAGGGCATCCAAGTAGCCCGGACTCATGAATTAAAGCCCTACATCATATTCATCAAGCCACCCAGTATAAGCTGCATGAGGCAATCTCGTAAAAACGCAAGGATCATTACAGATTACTATGTAAACATAAAATTCAAGGTGAGATTTGGAGATGGAAGAAACAGAGCTGATTACACTGGGAATTCGACATTAGAGCTTAATACATTCTTCAACTGTGATAGCACTTTAAAAGGTTGTGTCTTCATTAATAGATCTACGTTGCTTTTGTTTTCCTTTCAGATTTGCCTTGGAGTGGAAGGGTTGTAATTCATATCTAGGGAATTGAGGCATTTGCTTCAAAATATCCTTAAAAATTCTTTTCTGTAATGCTTTAATTAACTGTCTTATGACCAGATTTGAGTCAACATGTGCATTTACTGTTTGCCCTCAAATATATGGAATGCGTGCTATTCAATGATTTAATTGATTTTTTTCTTGTTAGTTGTAAGAACTTAATCTATGTTATTTCAGTTAATGCTTAGTGACAGTATTGATGGCAATTCTATAGTGAATTCTATAAACTCACTCAAATTATGCTTAGAGGAAGTCCTTATGTTGCCATTACAAAATGTCTAGTCCATTTTTTCCCCCCTGTGGTTTCCAAGAAAGCAGTGGTCATTTGGTTCAGTCTCTTGTTATTTCAGACACCTCAAACACCATCAAATTTAGATGGAAATCAATCATAATTGCTAAGATAGAGATGTAGGTGTTGAAGAAACTTTCAGATAAGCTGAATGATGCAGAAGAGCACAAAGGTAGAAACTGGATTTGTCTGCAGTCTGTAATGTCCTCTTTCTCACTGGTCAGTAAAGTTATCTCTGCGAGCAAATGAAACATGCTGGGAGCCTCCTGAGATGTAAGACAGGTTATTGGGGAGCATAGGGGAATCAGCTGTGTTCAGAAGCTCAGAGCTGACGCTAGCATGAAGCATCTCGCTGTTGAGAACAACTGTAAATGGAAATAACTTGCTCTGCGCCATCTCATTGCCTCCTGATGGCGCCAGCCCGAGGGCTTGTGCAGATACCACACAGCCTGGCTCTGCACACAGCAGTCAAGTCTATGGATTCGGTGTGTCTCTTGCAGGAAGAAGATTTACAGGAGATGGAAGAGTCGGCTAAGAAGATGGAAGCCCAGTTCGGTCAGTTCTTCGATCAAGTGATCGTGAACGATGACTTGCAGGAAGCATCGGCACAGCTGCTCTTGGCTGTGCATCGCGCGCAGGACGAGCCCCAGTGGGTCCCGGCGCTGTGGATCTGCTCGGACACCCAGCCCTAACGCCGAGAGGCCGCCAGCCTTGGGAAGACTGTGTTCCACCTCAGGAATAATCCTCCTGTCAGCATGGCGGGAGCTTATCTTTGTATGCGAGGACTTGGAGGCGGGCTAGGAAAGGAGCGGCTGCAGGCGATGTTATAATGCGGTGTTCTGTTTAGTTGTCTCGTGTCTCACATTTTTGTACCAGAACAGTAATTGTGCTGTCTCGATTACCTGAATAAAACCCGCGCTCGTGGCTCCTGGCGGCGGCGGAAGCGGCAGCGGAAGGGAAGGGAAAGGGGAGGCGCGGCCCGCGCGCCATGGCGGCTGCCGGCCGGGTGAGGGCGGGCACGGTGCGGCCCGGGGCGCCGCAGAGCAGCAATGAGCGCCGCTGAGGCCCGGGCGCGCCTGCCCTGCACGGGGTCTCGCCTTGGCACCGCCTGAACATGGGGCCCTGGGCGGCGTGTCTGCACGGGTGGCGTTGGGTACTGCCCTCCCCGTGGGGGGAAACTCCAGCAACTTGCCGTGGGTTGCGATGGGAGCAGCGCTGGGCTGGAGCTTGGGAATGGGCGGTTCACCGCCCGCTAATCCGCACTGCGCGGAGTTTATTTTTAGTTGAGAATTAGCCGGGGTTGAGGGTGAGCGGCGTGAGGAGCGGGGAGCAGTTGGCAGCCCCCTCTGAACCTCAAGGGATATGGGAAGGAAGCAGGTGGTAAGTTTGTGGATCCTCCAGTCATCTGACCTACAGCCTCGGTTGTTTTGTCTCTAGTTATAGCTTAGAGCGTGCCAATGCTTCATCCTCTGTATCCTTCCATTGCGATTATATAACGTGAGATCTGAAATGAGCCGCCTGCCTTTTCCCAGCAGAGAGAGTTGTCCAGTGTGGGAGCATGAAAATATCATCTCTCTTCAGGAATCTCTCAGTATTTTCTCATGCGTTTACTTAGGTATGAGCTGCTTATAGTCTGGTTTCAGAGGCACAGGAAGGTAGAAGTACTCCGGGTGTTGTGGCCGTACCTGGTGTTTGTGGTGAGGGTTTAACAGGCACTCGGAAGTAGTTTCACATGGACTGAGCTGTCCTCTTGTCTCTCCCTTCTCCTGCAGTGCCCTCCTCGTGCCCTCCCTCCAGTGCCAAGGTAAGAGCAGTTTGCCCCATGGAGCTCCTCATAGCTGTGCTGCGCTACGGTGAAAATACATGTCTGAGCAATCATAAAGGCTTTGAAAATGTCCCCTTTTCTTGCTAATTTGCTGTCCGAGAATGCTTTACAAGAAATACGAAAGCGATTTAAAGTTTTACAGAGGCTGAGACAAAAAAAAGTATTTTCATTTTATTACTTGGAGAGGCGATCCTATTAAAAAATCTGACAGTTGCCCCAGCTGTGCTGTACAGTAGTATCTATGGTAGTTTTATTCATGTCCCTCTTCTCAATCTGCTTATCTCCTTGTTCTTCCTGTTTCTTCATGTTCTCTTGTATATTTGAATCAAAAGTCCTCCTGGACAAAGATTTCTGAAACAAGATTAGGCATTCCTGGGTAGGTTTATATGTACAATTGTATGCTGTATACGGTTAGTGTATGTTCACAGCAGTGCAACATGATATAAGGAGAAATACGGGCTTATGGTTTTCAGCATCCTAGTGGATAGTGCAGAAGGAAAGGTAATAATAGAGGTTTCGTGGTGTGGTCCATCAGAAGTCCTTGAAAGCAAATTGGATGTTAATCATTGGCCACATAAAAAGCATGTTTCTGTTCTTAGTAACACATCTATTCATATATTTCATAGCTGCTTCTGCTGCTCTGTTACATACTAGTCAGTAAGGCAAATTCTAGTTAAATAACCAGGTGATTAAAGGTTTTAATCTGCTCCACAGTCAAGCGATCAAGAAGTGGTGCATAGTCACGAACCAACTGTTGAGTCTTGATGATTGTTTGACCTTGCTATATGGAATTGCTCATAAAGAGAAATAGGAGTGGGAGGTAAGGGAAAGAATCAGAAACAATAAAGGAAAAGGCAGGTGTAAATTTAACGCTATTGTGAATTGTGATTGAAAAGTAATTTTTTTTTCTTTTTGTTCCTTTTACATTGCTCTTCTACACTCTCCTCCTTAAATGTGGAAATGTGAAGTGGAAGCCAAGGTGAGTTATTTTCACATTAAAAAGAATTGTAATTGTTAATATTTCCTTTTGATGTTGCTTTAACCTCTCCTAAATTTTGGTTCCTGTGCTTCCTCAGTGCCTACTGATAGCTATTTAAACTGCATGGGTGTCTGGGCTCTCCCTGTCAGAATTGTCCAGGGTTTTTATTTGCTCTCTTCACTGTATGCTATTTATGTGCTAAATGAGTGCAACTGGACTGTTGTTACTAGGCTCTAGACAAGTTTATTCTTCAGAGCATTATTTTAAATATTTTTTTCCATTTATTGTACATGTATGTGTGTGTTTAGCCTCTGTTGCACTCAAAAAAAAGATATTTTTTAAAAAAAAGATATTTTTTCAAAAAAAAAGATATGTTTATCCACTGTTTTCCTGGCATTTTCTTTACTCTTCCTGCTTGTATGAAGTGGTGCATTCACTTGTGAAAAAAAATGTTTGCTTTTGGCTGGCAATATAAGGGTCACTAAAAGGGGGAAATGGATATCCAGCATAGGGAAATCTCTATAACTGTATTTTATGTTCTACAGATGAAATTCCACTTAGTCGTCCAAAAAAAAGGAAGCCCAAAGGAAAGACTCCATTAGGTAAGGTCCTACCAAGACTGAAAATGGGGTTTGGAATCACGGGTGAGACCTGCACTGTAGCCAAGCTTCTGACCGAGGCACAGTTTTCAGCTTTGTACTCTACCTCTGAAATAGTGGGGTTCTTGGCTAGCTTACTATAATGGATTTAAAGTGCTTTCATTAAAGAGGAAGAAAAATTGCACTAACTCGAGCATCTTGTTTTTCGCTTTGCTGTTACTCTACAGAGCTGTTCCTAGTCCTGTGATACACTAAACCTTGATATTGTACTGTCAAAAACGCTTTTATTCTTGCTTTTAAAAAAATCCTTGAATGGAGAGCTTTGTATTTTATAGAAAATTGCCCTATAAAGCAAGTATATACTTCTAAGCAAGATTATAGGTGTGTTCTCTGTGTTACTAAAGTAAAATACTGATAAAATTGATGATACTGCTACTAGAATACACAAAATTTCATGTAAACTTTTAATGGAAAATTAGTTTCTCCGAAGTCTACTAATTTGTCTCCTGAAAGAGGATAGATATTCTTTGAATGTGCTTTTTCCTCTGTCTGCTTTTTGTTGTGTGTTTAGCATTTAAATTTTCCTGTAACATTACACTGTTTTGCCTTAGCTTATCCATCCAGCTGTATGTAACTTTTAACAAACTGCACTGTTCATTTTCTTTGAGCCTTGCATGATAATCTTTGCATGTAGAAATTATAGGGGCACAGTTCTTTCATGTGTTAGTGCTCTCTTGCAGACCCAAATGGGAATTTTCAATACCTACAAGAAGTTGCAAGAGTGACAAAAGGGTTCCTTATTGCTTATTACATTTGCTTCTCAGCTTTTATATTTCTGGCCTGTATTTTTCATCTCAGCTGTTACTGGGCAAGTGAAGCTCTTCTGCGTAAGCTGTAGATGCTCCTGTAACTGAACTTTATAAGTTTCTGGCCAAGAAGATAAAAATTCCAAGTCTTGATGTTCTGACAGCTCTGGTTGTGATCCAGTTTTCCTTGAGGTACAGCTCTTTCTCCCCGTCCAGGATGCGCACACCTAATTCTCTCCAGTTAGTTGTCAACAGGAAGGATTGATCCGTCCATTCATATGGCCCTTCCATGAGGCATTTCGATCATAGCATTAAACATGATTAGATTTGTAATAATGAGCGCTTTTCCTCTCTAATAAAAAGCCAATGTCTATTGTTTTAACATGTGTCAGGGATGAGCCCCTATGAAGCAGCAGAAGTGAGAGAGAGAAATGCACAGGGCAGATCTTATTGTAGTTGTTTCTCAGCTCTTCTGAATTGAATTTACTGGGGTTTTTCTTCTGGGCTTCAGATGGTATTGTGCAAGCTGCTGTTCGTCGGCAGTCTGAAAGCAGTGAGCCCCTAACTCCTGGACCCCTTGATGTCCCTCCTCAGAGGAAACGCAAGAAGAAGAAAGTACCTCCTGGTATGTGAAAAAAAAAGTGCAGAAAAGAATATTGAGTAAAACTTGGTAACCCAGAAACACTGGTATTTTGGTTTATGACTATTTCAGTCAGTGTGCGCTTGTGTGAATAACAGGTGAATGTAATTTCTGAATGAATGGTAGCTTAAAATTTAAAGCTGATCAGAGTCAGAAACTTAAGTTTCTGATTCATGACATTCAGACATGGTGCAGATACTGATGCAAATAATGGCAGCACAGTTTGTATGTGGTAAAACATAGCTTTTTAAGATCCAAAAACTCAGAAGGACATCACTGTTTTGCCATTGTGTTTATATAATACTTACTTATGTATATCCGTAAATAGCTTTCTGTAAAAGCTTTGAAACTTTCACGTGGCTTATTTTAAATCTTCAGATTCTGAGACCTCTTTTACCCAGCAGAATGTTGCGTCCTTGTTTCAGAATGGAAATGGCATGGATGTCCCAGAAGCTGAAGAAGCAGTGATCCGCAAGCAGAGAAAAAAAAACAAGTGAGAAAAGCTACCAAAGCTGGTTATAATTTAGGATAACTGTGATAGTGAATGTGCCAAGTTAAGCATTTTTGCATTATCTCATCCTTTGCAGTAAATAGTATGTGTGGTTTCTTCCATTACCAGGACCTGATTTTTTTTGCTTGTTCAACACATACATGGGTACATTACAATTCAGAATGTGTTAGCATAAAATTAATGTTTGTCACACACATGAGAAGTTAGAATGTATAACTGCTTTCGTTAGTTTTCCTTTTTTCTTACTTTTCTCAAAAACTCAAGTGATTCCCAATCCTTAATCTTTGCATCCATTCCAAGAACTAAGCTTTTATAACATTTAGTCTAATTTCTACCAAAAGCATCTGCTTTCTTGGCCTTGTTTTTATGTTTTTTGTGTGTTTGTTTATTTTTTTCTTCTAATTGTTAATCTCTTGTTACACGTTTCTTGCCATCTCTTGTTGTACATTTCTCGCCACCTTAGTGTTTTGGGGCAAACTGAAAGTAAAAAGGAAAGAGGAGAGAAAAAAAAAAAAAAAAAAAAAAAATTCAAGGTTCAGCTTTCTGGTCTAGATTAACTAGCTCCATGAGAATTTTAGTCCTTAATGCTCTAAATTGAAGTAGTATCATACATGTCTGTAAGGCCAATCTGTTCTTATCAACCAAATCAGATGTGCTATATATTGATTGGAGGCATAAGCTTTTAAATTCTAGCAATATTCTTTCAATATTCTTTCTCTGCCCTGTTATGGTAGGAAAGCTCGTCCAGCAGAATTGCAGTGTTCCAATGATCTGGAGGTGGAGGAGGAGGACATCATTGAAGATGAGCACAGAAAGAGCCCTGATCAGCAGCCTGTGTTTGCTGCACCTACTGGGATTAGCCAGCCTGTTAGCAAGGTGTTTGTTGAAAAAAATCGTAAGTAAATCTTGTGATTTATAGAACTTAAATTCTTCATATTTCTTTTATCTTAAAGAATGTTGCATTGTTATGAAGAATTAAAGAAAAATAAAAATGAGCACAAAATTATTTGCAATTAAATATTTATTGTAATTGTTCACTATAAGAGTGGCCATTAGTATTGCTGTACTTACACATCTTCATTTTTTGATTTTGTGTTAAAATAATTGTTTGATAAGACGGAACTGAGCTGACTTGACCCCAATATCCTCACAGTACCATGAGGCAAAAAAAAAACAGTATCGTAATTATATTGCAAAAAGTCTTTAATGGGGAAATGTGCTGTGCGGCAGGAAACACAGAGTAGCTACCTTAAGTATCTTGCATCTGCAGCTTGAGCTTGCAGAGTGCAGCCCACTGGCAAAGACATCTTGATTTGAATGTATGCTAACAGAGAACAGAAAGGAGAGCAACACTATTTTGATGAAATTTTTGACACATTTTTTAACATTAACAAGTTTATTATTGTAGAAATAATGATGGAACGTAACAGTACTGTCTAATATTAACTCCTCTATCCTTTTAGGACGTTTCCAGGCAGCTGACCGCGCAGAATTGATTAAAACAACTGAAAATATTAATGTACTTATGGATGTGAAGGCTTCATGGACCACCAGAGATGTCGCACTGTCAGTGCACCGAAGTTTCAGGTATTTGATGGATTTACATTTTAATGCAAGTAAGCAGAAGTCAGGACAGAGAGATTCTCCTTGAAGTTAACGCCGAAAAGGTGTTATTGCAATGTACCGTTGTGATATATCTTTGTTTCTTTTGTATATTCTTAATAAAAGAATTATGGAGAATATGTATTGCAAAATGAGATGCATCCACCAGCTGCAATTTGATCAGAAAGAAAATACCTCAGTTCACATAGTTCCCACTGAAAAATTTGGGATGGTGAAAAAGAGGGAGAAGCAAAATTGGAGAAGCAAAATGCTATTCTATCTATTTGGATAGAATAGCAAAACGTGATCTTTGCAGACGTGGCCGTGTTGTGGCACGAAGTGGGAAGATGACAGAGTCCTTGTCTTGCCCCCAGTTTATCATCTAGAAGTTCATGCTTGTTCCTCTCTTTCTTATCAAGGAGGATAATGACAGGCCTGGAAAATGTTTAAGAAAAATCTGGCCTGCCTTTCAAGGACAAATTTAAGAGCCTTGCATAAGTGAAAAGAGGTGTGGTTTCAGGGATCTACAGGCAGAACTGGAGAGTGCATCTAGTTTCTATCACTATTTGAAGACTGTGAAAACCTAGTATGGAGGGCAGTATTTGAGGCTTTGCAAGGTGTTTTGCTTCTCTGATATAATTTGATTCCGGTAGCAGTAATAATGAATCACTTAATGTTCTCTTATCCACTCAGGGTGATTGGACTCTTTACCCATGGCTTCCTTGCTGGGTATGCTGTATGGAACATCATTGTTATCTACATTTTGGCAGGAAAACAGCTTTCCACAGTTTCTAACCTTCTCCAGCAGTACAAGACACTAGCCTACCCAGCTCAGAGTTTGTTCTATTTGTTGTTGTCTATCAGTACCATCTCAGCCTTCGACAGGTAAAATATGTTTGTGTTTGAAAAGCAAGTGTACGTCATGTGCGATACGTTTGTTTCTCCTCTGGCACTTTTCTGTCTTCTGTTAATGATTTAATATGATGGTTGCAACCATCATGCGATGCAAACCAGTCTGGTTTGCAGCAGGACTGTGGTAAAGAGTTCCAGTATGTTCATTATGGCTGAAAGATGGGAATGAACAACAAGAGTCCAAAAGAGAGGAGCAAAATGGGAGTAAAGAGCCGTGAAAGGCTTGCCAGAGCAATTTTAGAGAAGTTTCTTTTAGTGACAATTTCCATAGGAAACTCTTTCCGTAGTAAGCATAGTGAACCAGACAAGGAGTCTGTTGTATGGAAAAAGAAATCATGGTTTTCATTTCAGTAGATGACAGAAGACTCAACTTGCTCTGCACTTTATTATTTTAGAGAAGTGCAGAAGCAGGAAGTACATGGTTAGTTGCATTCGCATAACTGAGCTGTTGTGTGGCCGTCAAAGTGAACGTGATGATCAGAGAGGGGACCAGAACTCTCTGAGGCCTCCCTGTTCCAGAAGGAACTGCCTTGTGGAAACTGTTGACCTTGTGGAACATCCTCATTTGTTTCTGCCCTTCTAATCTTTGCCCTAAGGAAGATTGCTGCTGCATGTGATGTCGCTGTGTGTGGTGAGACACTGTAACAGAGGCAGAAAAGGCAAAAAGTAAAAGAACAGTATTAGTGTACTGTGCCAGTGATTCTTGTTTTTGTCATCAGGACTGATCTGGCAAAAGCATCCGTTGCACTGAGGGGCTTTCTTACCCTAGACCCAGCAGCAATAGCTTCCTTCTGTAAGTATTCTGAAGTGATTGGAATATGGTTTGAAGGAAAGTAAATGGAGAAATGCAAGGATAAGTTTTCATTGAAAAATGGGTTATTGAGTTAAATGACTTGCTGAGTAGTAGAAAATGGTATTCAAGGGCTCTGAATGTTTTGCTATGTTATTGTTTTGTCAGTTTTAGAGATTGAAAGTACAAGTAGGGCTATTAATAGTATATTTCTTTTCCCACTTCCAAATGCAAAACAAAGATCTAACAAAAAAAGTAGCGAGATGCCACCCTCAATGTAGGCAATAGATGCAAAAGTGCAGAAATTGAATTTCTATGGGTCATGGAATGCTTAAGAAGAGAGAATGGGTTAAAGGCGACAGTAGCCTTGGAAGCATCCCCTTGGACAGTATTCCCTTGGAGTGAGGGGAAAGAAAATGTAATGATGATTGACATAGTGAAACAGCGTTTCTGTAGTTTATAACTAACACTAATAATTCCATTTCTTCTAGTGTACTTTGCTGCCCTTATCTTATCTTTGAGCCAGCAGATGACATGTGATAGAATTAACCTCTACACGCCACCTTCAGAAAACGGCAGCATCTGGTAGGAAACTGAAAAAAATCATTAAATCAGAATATAGCTTACTTTATAACATAAATCACTTGGGAATCTTTGTCAAACTTGTGGATTTGAAAGGTTATGCAATATACTACTAATAGAAGATTTTATTAGTAAACCTGTTTTTGTGTGAGCTTAACCTGAAGTTTTGATCATTTCTCTGTAAAATGAGCGTTCTCCAAGTCGGGCTCGGTAATACTGTCCCACCTCTGCACCTTGAGCAAGAACATGCCTGAATGATGCTGAAAAACTTGAGCCTGGCAGGAAACTTAAGCTTTTTTAAGAGGAGAGACTTTCTTTTGCTAGGGAGATATGATTCTACTGAAGTGGACACAAAAATCCCTTTTGTATCTATAGCAGAACATTCTGTTGGGAGTCAGTGCTGTTTTTGTAGGAGATGGTGTAGTCTGTTTTAAGAAAGAGGATGTAAGGGCTTAGCAGATACAAATGCCAGTAAATGCAAAGTGCCATTTCATGCTAGAAACTCTCATTTAAATCCAGTACTTTCTAATGGGATTAAACTCCCACATGTGTGGTTTTTTTTTCTTTTAAGTAGACCAGGAGAAGTAAAATAAAGAATTGATGTTTTGTGTATTTAGACAGTTGTCCTCTTCAATGATTTTTCTAAACATTTGTTAATTTTATTTGAAAAGTCACACCTTCAGTAACAAAACTGCAGCAGACATGGCTGATAATATTATTTCTACCTGGCTTAAGAAGTTCACTGCTGTGACACTGTTGAAATGATTATTATAGCACATATATACTGTGAACCCTGACTGATCCTTTGATGTGCTTTGCCTAGGACGGCAGGTACGGAGGAAGAAATTCTTCAGCCATGGATTGTGGTGAATTTAGTAATATCTATTCTAGTTGGGACAAGTTGGATCTTCCTGTCCTACCAGCCAGAGCTGGACCACAGCGAAGGTAGGAAGCAGTATGAGGGAAAATGTTGTTCACTCTTGTCCAGGCTTTTATCTGCTGTGTTTTGTATGCAAGACTAGTCCTGACAAGTGCTATAGTTAAGGACTGATGAGCTTTGTCTTCCCTTCTAGTAACTTTTCAAGTGTTTTTAGGATTCTGGTATCTGTGTTTGATCTTCCAAAGACCAAAAAGGGGTGAGGAGGGACAGCGAGACAAAGGAAAATCCTGGCTGAAGCAATTTTTCACATGAGACACTGTGTGGGACGGGTCATCTTTGTAGAAGAAAAATAATTTTTGATTTTTTTTAACAGCATTTTGAACACGTGCAATTATTATTCTGGTTATGTTTTAGAAAGTTTGCTTATGTTGCTAATGCACCTTTTACAAATGTTAAATGTGTTTTGAGTACAATTTGGTGGTATTTTTTGCAACAGAATGTTAATTGGTGACAACTAGCTGTGAACAGTATAATTCATGACTTTCTCAGGTCCCTGTGCTGCTAACTTAGCACTGTGCTTCACAGGGCAGGTATGTACAAAAATTAATGTGTCTGTAAATGGAAAAGTTCCTTCATGAATTTGACACTTGCAGAATGTAGTTGCTCAGAGTTCTTTTTGATTTTATTTGAGTGTCAAGCTGAATGCAGCTTCAGTACGATCAGCTATCAGTGTCATTGCTAATTCTATTAACGATTTGAAGGCAACAACAGAATTTTAGAGACGGTGGCTGCTGCTGTTACTGAGTTTTTGTTTGGGAAGAAGAGAAGGAGGCTTGGGGAAATGCCAGAGAACTTTTCAGGTATAGTTAAATTGTTTTCAGATGAAGTTTTTAAAATAGAATTCCTTTCTCTCTCTTGCAGAACTGATGTTTCATGCTGAAATTGAGGAATTTCCTCAGGGGGATATCTTACCCAGAGTCCAGCCATAGTTGGAAACAAACATCTTTGAATATCGTAGCTGTGACTGATGGCTCAACATTTTCTTTCTATTGTAGCCATATATTATACCTTTCATAAAACAAAAAAATGTATTTTTATACTGTTTATATTTGGTTTGGTTTGATGTTTTATGTATATTGTTTTTTAATTTCCAGTGATAAGTGAAAACTTTTATATTTCTGCTTTTTGTTTTATAAAAAGTAAATTATCTCTAGTGCATAAAGTCAAGCTGCTTTTGTAAGCATTGCTGCCTCAATAGCCAAAGAAAACAGGTGGATGCAGAAGATGGGGCATTCAGTCCTTTTAGACAGCACTATCTTCTTCAACAACCTGCACTTTGTTATTGATGTTGGTATCAGCTCATATAGCTGGGCTATCTGACTTGACTAAGTATTTCTAGAGACTATAACATGTTATGAAGAGAGCAATTTAAGAAAGGTTATAGTAACATACAAAGTTAGAAAACATGCAATAAACATTTCAAAGTAAGCTGGTGTGAATGCCAGAAACGAAAGTTTTCATATTGCAGCATCTTGAGTTCAGGAGTGAGCTTTCTTTATCTGCTGGGCAAGTGAGGAACTTGCCAAGGTTTACAAAATGGGTGTTTAGTCACAGAACATACAGTATCTGGAGAAGCCTTAATTAAATGGTTTTGTGCATTTCCATACCAACATTCTTCATACAGTATTGTGTTAATGAGAAATATTTCCATGAAGATAGTGCGAATTTCTCATTTTTAAAAGTATAAAATGCTTAAACTGTTCCAAACGCCTCTTAAAAATTACTGCAGTGCTTTGTACTGTTTCCAAATGATGGGCATATTTAAACTAAAGTGGTCTTTATTTTTTGTCTCCCCGAGGGTGACAGTGTGTGTGATATACAAGCTCTGCACAGTCGGTTAGGGGAAGGCACTTTTTGCTTGTGCCTCTTCTTTCCCCGTGCCCGCAGGCAGCGCCTTTGCACCAAAACCGCCGCCACGAGCGCGGCGGTTTGAAAACCAACCGCCGCCGCACGGCCGTTGGGCGGGGCGGGGTGGGGCGGCGCCGCCCGCCGCTGCCCGAGCGCGGCCGTTCGGCGCCCTCTGTTGCGCGAGGCGGCTCAGGGCCGCTCGGCGGCAGCGGCCGCGCCGACATGATGGGCCCGAGGGAGATGGAGCGGCCGGGCGCCCGGCCCGTGCCCAGCACCAGCTCCTTCCTGGGCGCCTGGTCCTGCAGCTCCCCCGAGGCCTCCCTCACCTCCCTCAACTTAAAGTCGCGGGGCTCCAGGCTAAAAAAGAACCTTGCCAAGGTGCGGCTGGGTACAGCTGATGTGTATTAGCTGTAAAAACCTGGAGTCCCTCTGCTAGGTGTTTTGGGAGTCCCAGGGGTGTTTTCCTCTGTTGGATGTAAAAATACTAACCCCGGGTTAGTCAGGAAATTGTAGTACCCTGGCTATCTTCTGAAAACTGCAAGACATTTTCTCTTCCCCTTGGTAGCTGCTGAAGCCAGGTGATGAACGAGCTGAGCAACAGGATGACAAGCTAGAGGCCTATGGAGAGCCGGTACGTGTACCATGCACCTCAGTGCTTGTTCTCCAGAGGGGATCCTGTGGTAGCTGCCGCACAGACCTGGCAGCTGGAGTGTGTGGGTTGGCCACAGTCCAACTCCCCAAGCTGCCTTTATGCAGACCCCAAGTTTCATAAATATAGCAGACACTTTTTAAGTGACTATTTTTTAAGTGACTGTTTGTCACCTGATGATACATGAAGAATTGTTTATAGCTGCCAAAGAAATGGAGAGGTAGAGATGTTTTATTAAAATGTCTATAAAACTAAATTTTAAAGCATCTTTGAAGTTCCAAGATTTCATTTATTTAGTGCAACCATAAGCATTTAAGTCTCAGTGTACTTGAGTACAGGCATGAAATTCTTATTTGTTTTCCTTTTAGTGCGGATATGTTTTTAGCTAAAGCTGAGAAAGTTTATTATTCAGTTTATTGGATATGGGATGCCTATTTTCCATATACCAGGCAGGTAGAATGTACCATCCTTTACATCCTGGAGTGCACTTCCTCTTAAAATAGACTTCTATGCTTCCATTTTTTAACTTTTCATTGTCTTTAATTATTGAAGTGCTGTCATCAATAAAGGTATAATTTATATTTAAAAATGAGACTGCCTTTTTGAATTCTGAAAATTTCACATTAGACAAAACAGAAGAAAATTTACAGCATCTCTTGACACATCAGATCGAAAAGTACTTTGCTCTCATAGATGTCCTGACAGATACTGCCGTTTTAAAATAGGTATTTCTTTTCTTCTTTCAGGAAGGAAAAGAATGATTTCGTCTTGCTACAATGCAAATATGCTATTGTAAATGATTCTGTAAATTAGTCTTGTAAAATCACACTTTCTGAACAAAGGAAATTCAATTGTCCTGCTGAGAGTGGTTTATCACTTGATTTATTTTTTCTAGAGTGGTTGCTTGGGTGTTCATGTGAAGAAGTGCAAAGATTTTACACCAAAGTGTATCCTTTTTGAAAATAACCTGTTTTTTTCTATTTTTTTTCCTCCTCCCTGTCTTGATGCTGGGATATCCTCAGGATATGCTGGGGAACAGTATAGAACAACATACTCTGCAATTTTCTGCAACTGAGAAAATATTTATTTGTACTAATGAATAGTTGTAATGAGTGATGTCATCACAGAATCACAGGATGGTTGAGGTTGGAAGCTCCCTTTGGAGATCATTTAGTCCAACTCTCCTGCTCCAGCAGGGACACCTAGAGCACATGGCAGAGTCGCATCCAGGTGGTTTCGAACATCTTCAAGGATGGAGACTCCAAATGGCCCAATCCACCTCACTGACCGCTCATCTAACCTGCACATCGTGAGCTTGCCCATGAGGGTGACAGCGACAGTTACAGGAGATGGTGTCAAAGTTTTCCTCGGTCTGGGGCAGAGGACATTCCCAATTCTCCTTGTCCAACAAGCCAGTCATCCCATCATAGAAGGCTCCCAGATTTATTAGACATGACTTGGTGAATCCTTGTCCTGCTCCAATGATAAGCAAAGCCATCAAGAAGGCCTTTCTTTGCTAAATTATCAAATTTAGGCTAATGGGAAAAAAATAGATATATATGTTAATAATTATTAAGATTCAGTTATGCAGATTGTATTTTGTTTGAATAGAGACTAAGAAAATTAAGTCATAAGTTCAATATTTTCAAAGTTGCATGTGCTGTTAATCACAGTACAGAGGAAAACCTAAGAACTTTAGAAGTGTTTTTAAAACTTAATTGTTTAAGTAAATATTTTTGCCTGTTTTAGTGTATATTTTACCTTAAAATAGATCAGAACAACATACAGCAATCCTTTGGAATTTATTTGGAAATGTTAAATTTTTCCAACATTAAATTTTTTAAAACTTTACAGCAGCAAATCCCATTGCTTAGGCATTATTTTTTTTCAGTGTGGCAATAGAATACTCTCCCATGAGTTCTGATGCTATCTGCTTAAAAAAAAAAATAAAGCTATGAATTTTTTTCTAAATATTTGAAAACATTGGCATGTACTTAAAGGCAGCATTCTGCTTGCTTGACGGCAGTAATGAAACATACTATGTGAAGTTTTGAAGTCACATTCTCACAAATACAATAATGCTGTTCCTTTTTAAGGGGAAAAGTTTGATTGAGAAATTAAGTGTAGAGGAATGCATGTTTTGACTGTGACCACTGAGAGAATGAGGCTATAAATTTCCAGCCTCATTTGAGGCTCTTACTTTTGGCCAAGATATCTTTTACTTAGAGGTGCCTATTGCCTTGCATGGAATGGAGAGGTAGCCTAGGCCACCTATAGGGCAGATGAATCTTCCTGTAAACCATACTTTTAAATTGGCCAGTGAGGTCAGATAATTAGTTTTATGGCTTGAGAGGATGCAATTTATACATGGTGCAGAAAATGGGATGCTGAAGTACAATTTAGTTATTTTGACTGTACACACTATCAATAAGAATGCTTAATCTCCTGCAATTTCATTATAAATACATGTAATATATATGTAATATATATGCAGTAAATGTTTCCTAAACTTGAAACTTGCAGACACTTTCCGACCAAACACTTGGGTGATGGTCCGTATTAGTATTAATGAGTATATGAAGTGCACAGATCTAGAACTGTTGACACAGACAGAAGATGGACAAGGAAATGACATGGTGGTTCATTTTGTAAATGAGAAATACTTCCCTATAGAGGTATAGTGATAGATTTTGTTCTTTTGAATAGTTGTCCTTTTCAGAGAATGTTCTTCCTCAAGCAGAGATGCATGTTTTGTGGTGTTTTCCTGTCAGAGAAGAACAAGGTAATTTTAATGTAAAGCAGAATTGCTTTACATCGTCACTTCAGGACAGCAAGGTTCTTGAATTTAAATAATAAACTTGATTTTTGTTTTATTTGGAATTAATTTATTTTCGATGTTCTTTCAAATATTGTGCTTCTTTTTGAAAACTAAGTTTATTTTGACCAAATGAATGCTTTATGTGTGCCTAGAGATCTAAGGCAAGTTTGCTGAAATGTGCTCATTTTTCAGCACTATTGTTCTTTGTACGTTCCTGTCATGTCTAACAGTAGCAGCTATAGCATGTATTTTAGCTTGTAAGAGCTTATTGTTTTCTGTAGCAATATTGTAAGTTTTTGCTGCCATGTTACAGTAAGATGTAGGTACCCTTATGTTTTAACTTGCAGGTTCCAAGAAGAGCATCGGATGAACGGAATTTAATTCTTTTGGAGTTAGTAGAAGTTAAAATGGAGAGAGACTTGCCAAGGCTGCTGGCACGTGCAACAGTGCACCTGTATGAAATCATTAAGGTAGTGATAAGGACAGTTGCTTAGGGTTTGTATGGGAAGCAGCATAAAGGAAAACAAGTTGGTACATTTAGAATAAGGCATGCATTTTTCTATATTGATTTATGGTATGGAAAAAAGAGCAAACAGGATGATTATAAAAATCCACAGTTGAATATTTCTGTAACAAAATAGTAATTTTTAATGAAATTATCTAATGTGAAAAACTGTGTGGATTCATAGTCCTGCCAGAAGGCGTTATTATCTAAATGCTTTTGCATGCAAGAATTGTGCTGCATTTTAACTTTGTAACATTTCTAGATTCCATTTTGTAATTAGAGCTTTTTCATATACTTGCTGATGTCCTGTATGAAATATCTGCATGCTTGTGCATCTCCTCCTTTCTCTTCTTCTGCTTTGCAGAGAGGCTGCTGCACTGCAACATGTCCCATGAAGAACCGAGATCTGGTAGCATACTTTGGCATAATTCAGAGAATAGCTTATGAGAATGTACCTTGTCTCTACAGAATGATTTTAATTACAAAATTTAACTGTTCTGAATGTACTGGTAATGTTAAGATAGATATTAAAGCAGAGAATTAAGAGAAAACAAAGGACAGTACAAGAGAACTCTCTGTGAACCTTGTGGTATTTATCAGTACTGTTACAGTGGGGCTATAATATTTACATACAGGAACCCAGGCTGTATTTAGTCTTGTCCATCTAACATCTGTCATTTGAGGAACTTGCTTGGATGTTGATGACAAGGTTTTGTTGCTGGTTGTTTAACGAGAAAGGCCTTACTTGCTTTCAGTTCTTAGGCGAAGTGTATTTCCATTAAGGGACTGAACCTTTACGGATTTGAATGCACACTGTTTTGGAGGCAGCTCAGGGCAAAGATGATTTGACAGTGCACAGCAGCACTCACCTTTTTTGGAGAGAACAACTGAGAACCATGGTGTTCTGAACTGGACTCTTGTGCAAACAGGGTAACCTGTAACAGGGTAACTCTGAGCATGCACTGGACTGGTGTGTCCTCTACATCTAGCCACCAAATTTCATAACGTTTCCTAGGCAAACTTGCTACCTTCTTTAACACCTTAGGGAAAAATATTGACAGAAGCACTCTGACTATAATTTCTCTGAGCAAAAGAAAGGGTTTTTCACTAAAACAGGAAGATGCCTTAAAATGGTAGTGCAGAGCTCTGTGTGGCATGTAAACCACAGTTATATATGTATATTTGTATTACCTGTCCTCTAAATGTATATTGCAAAAAGCTTAGATAGAAAATGGAGTGTAAACTAATTATTTTGATGATTTGTTTAGTTTTTTGTTCATATTATTCTGGTGTTAGGAAAGCCTGTTTTGATTAGTTTTCTGAACTCTATCCTCAGAATAGGTTTCCTATCTTGAATAATAAACTTACACAAGAATACAAGGTGGGTGGAAGTATTGAAATTTTGTTCAGAAGATTAAGTATGTGGAGGTGTATTTTTTGTGCTTTTTCTATTTTTATATAGTTTTTACAATTCTTGCAGATGTTTACTATAGAACATGTTTGTATGTGTGCTTGTCATAAGGATTAATAGATTGTAGTAGTAAAATGAACTTTTTTTTTCCCCCTAGGTCTTTTGTTTACTGGAAGTAAAGTTCATGTTCTGCTATGGATGCCTTGGTTATGGCAACTCATCTCAGGTCTTGTTCTCTCTTTCTTCAGTTTGGTTTTGTGAATGGGAAGACTAGGAAAGGAGGCAGTTAGTGGGCTATTGAATCCGAAAATATCTGGTGGTGGTGGTGGTACAACTGCATAAACCTCAGCAAGATCTACCTGTAGAATATTTATACATTATATTCCGGCTGCTTCTGTTGGAAGAAAAGCCAAGATGGTGCTTACTCTTCTGGAGCCTTTCTTCTATAATTTATGCAGGGGCAGTCTTTCTGTGTGGATTTTTTTCCTTTGGTGCTATTTTTTCTTGTATTAGCATTGTCCTGTGGTCCCTGATCAGTTCTGGTCAGGGTCAGTCAATCCCTGAAGATTGTCTTTCTCAGGCACTTGCTTCCTTTTTTACTAAACAGAATGTGGCAAAATAAAATTCAGAGTTTTTTGTTTGTTTTTCTTTTATGAATCCATTTCAGAGCCATAGCAGGTTAAGGTAGTCTAGAAGAACATTAAGAAAGCCATATAAAGTGCTCTTCAGGTTATCCTGAAGAGCCTCCACCATTTGTATAGTGCTGCAGTTTGATCTTCCTCAATATATATATTATTTTTTTCTTAGAATGGTCAATAGGTCCTGAAATTCCACTGCTTGTTTTTTCAGATGGATTATCTCGGAAGTTATTTATTTACACTATTAAGATTGTACAGCTTATAGTAAAGGCTGTAATGGCTTGGAGCAACAGTGTTTTTCTTTTGTAGCTGAGTAATCCGAAGCTTCAAAGGCCCACAGACCGTACTATGTTTCCTCGACCTCCACCGATAAAGGACGGAGCACATCCTTACAGGTACTTGGGAACTGTTTGTTTGCCTTTATGTGAGACGTTAGCTAAAACTTAAATAATTCTATCTCATTTCAGTGAAGAGGGGGGGAAAAAAAGGGATTTTTTTAAAGACTTAAATGGATGCAACTCCCCTTGTTGACAAGACTGTACAATTAGGTTTTCTCAAGTGCGATATGAATTAGCCACAAATTCCTGCCCACAACTTGCAAACTTTTTTTTTCCAGCCTAAGTCCCACTGTTTTGTTTTCTTGCATGTTTCAAGCTTCCTTTGATGTGACTCTTCAGTGTTTCACACATTTGGATTCATGTTCTTGCTGTTGTTGCTGCTGTTGTCCTGTCATCTCTTTTTTTTTCCCCAGACAAATAAGTCTAAATATGGTAAATGACTCTAGATTTCCAATATAGAAATCTTATTATCTCTTTCCTCATAGCACCGTAGGAATGTGATAGCTGTGAGTGTGACAGTGTTTGAATACTTATTCTTCCATTTGCATTCCATATTTCTCTGTTACTTTTTTATCCTTCTGTAATTCCTCCTCCCTTTTTTTCCTTTTCTGTGAAACTGAAAGTAACTTTATTTTGCCCTGCTAAGCATGTAGCTCTTCATTGGCTTTATGGACAGCTTTGTAGTTTCTGTAAAGTTCCTTCTGGTTCCAGATTAAATCTAATCTCTGCCCAGCCATACAGAAAATGTACTCCTACTGTGCATTTAGAAATGCGTTTTGGTGAATATCCATGTTTATCAACTGAGGAGAATTGCAGGAGAAGATGCAAGAATGTGCTTCACTGCAAAGTCAGCTCAGTTGATTAACAGTAGCATGTGATGCGGGTCATACCACTTGCTTCATATGAAGCCTGTTTAGCAGCTATTTTAACATGGACAAGGTTGCTGGTAATGCTAGTTATGTATTGTTTTTGTTTACCCTTGCTACTTGAAATTCTGCACTAAGCACCAAATCTAATGCCTCTTGTGGCAGTACTCTTTTGGACTGAGAAATGGGAGAAAAGGCTATGAAGGAGAAGCCACTGTTCTCGTATCTGCAGTGAACCTGAGAAGGTCTTGAAACCCCTCCATTGGAACAGTTTAAGAGAGTTATTTGTAGGTGGCTGTTATTTGTTGCATGACTTAAAAACAAACGAACTGCAGAATTATTTTTCTTAACTGTGAGAAAAAACAAACACAGGTTACCTGTTTGAGAAAAGTAGGTTTTCTGGCGTATTATTTGTTATATTATGATTTATTTTTGTAATAATTTTGTGATGTACATGAAGGATTCTGTGAGTAGTTATTCTGGCTTTGTTTTATTTTCCTCTCATGTAGAGAACAATCATTTCATGCTATTCAGTTCTCATTTCTTCTTGCAAAAATATCCTGATGTGTTAAGCTATATACTTAAGTCTAGGTAATTACCATGTGATTTTGAACCACTGTAAAGGCAATCGTATTTGTACATTTCATCTCTCCATTACCTTTCAGTCTTACTCTTTTCCAATTACTGTGGAGTGTTTTGTTTTTTTTTCCCTCCCCTTGATAGTAATGACATCTCAGCAGAGCCAAAGAAATATACTTCATTCCTGCCTCCATATCTTTATGCAAAAATTACCCTTCATAACAAGAAGATACCTGCTGTCTCGGATCTTTCTTCAGAGGAAACCCTTCCAGAAGGTACCAAAGAATTATCAGCACAAACAAGGCAAGAAACTAATTTCTCCTTATTTAAGCTTTGGAATTTGATTTTTATTTTGGGGTAGAGAAACTGAATCCTGGCAAGGTGCAGTTTGTTATGAGCCAGTGCATTTTAAATAGGCCAGGTTGTCGCATAGAAAAGGGCTGTTTTCTGTCTTCCATTGTTTTGGAACAACTTTGAAACTATGGTGAGACGGCATCATTCAGCTGTTCTACCTCGCATTGTCTGAAAGAAATCTCTTGTTGGCATGGATTAAAGTAATTTATTCTTCTAAAAGAAAAAAATCTATGAAAAGTTGTAGCTATGGCAACAGTATTGTACATTTTTGTTTGCTAAATTTATATTGCAGGGCAGGTGTATGTCTTTTTTCCGATAAAAAGAATCCTGAGATCTTATTGCTGTATCACTAGTACAGGGCTGTGTAACTGAATGGTTGTTCTGGTATAGATGGTCAATGCAGGATTTATTTAACAGCCGAATGGAGGTACGCAGCTGCTTTGCAGGAGCCATCAACTATGGCTAAAACGAAATATATGGAAAAGTGCATTTTCAGTTATGCACGAGTACTAAGTTTAGATTTATATTTTTATACTTTGTTACTATTTACAGGTTTTCAAAAGAGATGTTGATCACTTGATGTATCCAACAAGTTCTGTGTGTTTTTCATTCCTGTTTGTCCAGTCTCTCCTATACTTTTGAAGTCATTGGCCCATTTTGTTTGTTAAAATGTGTTAGAGAATTCAAAGTTACTAATTTCCGACAAGTTTTATGAAAACAGTTCAGTTTTCATAACTGAAGTTTACAAGTTACAAGAAGAATTTCTACTGGTATTTGAATCTTATAAGACACCAAAGACACCAAAGAACCCACCCATGACACAAATCATTGGAAAGGACTTTTCAAACAATTTCTGTAATGACTTTACAGTGTACTTCTCAGCACACGATACTCACTGTAGTTCAGTGTTAGTTCTGATAAGCCTGAAAGCTTCACTTTGAGTTTGTGGCTCTTTACCTTTTTACTTACTTTGTCTCTAGCAGATAATCCCACAAAGCTGTATAATAAATATATGAACTTTTTCTTTTTACAGCCTGGAAAGAATGATGAATGAGTATGACGGTCTGAAAACCTGGCAGGAAAAGAGAGAATATTTAGATCGCCTTGTGCTAAAGACAGGACCACAAAGGATAGCCAGACCAAATACAGTAACTAAAAAAGCACATTGAAAAATGTTCTGTATATGTTTTACTGCTCTTGGTCTTTATACTCTTGTTGAATCAATATGTGGTATTCAGTCTGATCTATGAAATTGTCTGTATTGTATTCAGTTGTATCAGCATCATATACTTTTGGAGCAGAGGGGTTGGACTAGATGATCTCAAGAGGTCCCTTCCAGCCCTGACTGTTCTGTGATTCTCTGATTTCTGAACATCTCACCAATGACTCTTTGATCAATTTGGAAATCAGCAGGAAGTGTGTGGATTCTTGATATTGTTGTGAATTTTCCTATCTTCTTAGTCAAGGATTTATTTTTAAGTTTCTGGTTTTTTTCAAGTTTAAGCTTAACGCACTGCAGCATACCAATCCGTATTTGGATATTTCATCATCAATAGAGTGTTTCATCTATTTAAATAGTGGTATTACAGAGGGTGTATATATCTGCCTTGAAAATCAAGGCACTTGGTTAGAGCTAGTTGAGATCTCAGCATTTGTTAACGAGTCAGAAATCAAACTGTGTTGACTGTTAAGGACCAAGTGGGTATAAAAATATTTAACCAAGAATTGAGTTCACAAATCTTAAACTAGTGGGAATCAAACTGTATAAGGATGTAGCAATCCCTTTGGTACATTTTAGTAGTACTTAATATAATCATAACATAAGATGTTTCTGATTTTTTTTAAAATTTAAAAATATTTTTAATTATTTATTTAAAAATTAATTGCTACAACTAGTAAGAGTGCCCTGTCTTTGGCTTTATTTTATTTTATTTTATTTTATTTTATTTTATTTTATTTTATTTTATTTTATTTTATTTTATTTTATTTTATTTTATTTTATTTTATTTTATTTTATTTTTATATTTTTTATTTTTCATTTTATTTTTATATTTTTATTTTTCATTTTATTTTTATATTTTTATTTTTCATTTTATTTTTCATTTTATTTTTCATTTTATTTTTCATTTTATTTTTCATTTTATTTTTCATTTTATTTTTCATTTTATTTTTCATTTTATTAATAATCTTTTGTCCCCTTGTGCCACTGCCTGATCTACTTTTGCTGACAGGCGTGTATTTGGCTCATAATTGGTTTGAAAATGAGCGTATAGTAATAGCAAGCGGCAACTTTTCTAATTTATCCGAAGAAATGATAGAACATTACTGTACAGATTTATTACAACATGTTTCATTTTCATAGTGATACCTCCTAAAGATTACAAAGTAGATTTTTTTTAAGTTGTTCAGTAAATATCATGTCTTTGGTAGCTTAAGATACCCCAAAATAACTTAATTTAGTTCTTGTTCTAGGCATATCACTCTGAGCACTTAGTTGAAAACCAGGCTCAAGAAGAAAACATCCCAACTTTTCCTGATGTTTCAGGTTTGGAGAATTCAAGTATTGCATATGTCTGAAATACCGCTCACTGTAACCTTTACCCCTGAAAATAAATATATACATACTTTTTGGTTATGTGTAACTAGTCTGTATTTAGAATGCTTTGAACTATGGAGAAAAGGAATACTAATAGTAAAGTTGAAAATGTATTCTAAATTCTGGTGCTCTGCAGCTTTTATTTCTTGCAAGTAGGAAAGTAGGAGATGTCAACTTGTATGAACAGTTGTCTGGCCAGGAGGTGAATGATAGGCAGTCTCAGAGATATTGCTTAATCCATATCTGAATTGCTGAACTAACTGTGTTTCTATTTACAGTAACTCAGTGTCCAATAAAATTACAGAAAGTCTTCAATGAACATCTTAGATTTACCCTAGCCAAAAGAAAGAAACCTTAAAATTGTACAGGTTATGTACAGGGTTTGTACTGGAGTGCATCAGGTGTATGTTGCATAGAAAATTGACAGAAAGACTGCAGTGTAATCGACTGTCCGGTGAATATATGAATCATTAGTAATAGTAACCATTTTGGCCCATGGTTAATCTATGAAAAAAAGATTGCAACAAGAAGCTGTTGTTTTACCATAGCGAGAGCTTCAGAATATAATATTATGCAAGTAGGTGAGAAGTATTTAATAAGCATATTTTATTAGACATTTTAGTAGTTTTAGATGAAATTCTAATTTGTTTGAAACAATGACTTGTCATCAGAGTGATTTAGAGTTGGACATTTCTGAAGTTGTTTTTTTTACTTCCTTTGTGTAGATTGTTGATGCCACTTGAACTTGTCCATAAGAAATTTCTTTTTTTATAGTGGAAATAGTGATATTTTTATAGAACTAAGCCCAAGAAAAGGAATGTTTCATGATTTTTCTCTTTTCTTCTCTAGCCAATTACCAGCTAGCTAAGATCTCTGAAAAAGAGGTAAGGGCATTTATTATAAAAAGCATTTTATTTTCACTGTGTATTGTGTTAGCATTTCTGTATAAATGCTGCAACATTCAGACCCCTGTAACTGCTATGCCAAGAACCAGAAGGTCCTCAATCAGCTTCCCTGATTTCCAGACAGGATTGTTCCTATTAACTGCACAGGATTTCTTTTGTTGTGTGGGAATGGTGATGGTTGTCAGGATCACATGAAAGATGTGATGAAGGACATACGTGTCATCCGTTGAGCTCAGGGTTTCTCTGAAGAATATTATAAAAGATGAAACTTGTCCTTGCACTGTGAGCCAAAAGCTTTTCTATTCCTTTTGGCTTTTACCGCAAGGAGACTTAAATTCAGTGCGCGTTGAATACCCTGTGGTAAGATTCGGAACACTTACTGTGAAAGGTGGTGGTCTGACAACCAAGTCTACTAGTCAGTGCATACAAAATACATTTGATACTGTCTTCTTGGTAAAATTTTATTCCTGCCATCCACATTTTTGTCTTAATCAGTAACTCATATCTATACTAATACTCAGCATGCTTAATTGCAATGAATGAAATGCCTTGCGGGGAGAAAAAAAAAAACACACAACCCCCCCCCGCCCCCGACATGATTGCCAAGGATTTAAGTAGATCAGTAACAAATATGTCATTTCAACCTTGATAGTTTTAAAATAATGTCATGGATCAGGAAATTATTTATAGAGTTACAGTCATCATAGCATTAGAATTCGTGTTCTGTGAACACATTACCCTGTTCAGTTTTGTGATTCAGCCATTAAGTACACCTAGCATTAGATAACCCTTAAATAGAGAACACGATCTTAGGCATATCTTGAAAATATCTTTCTTTTCACTGAGTCTTGTTTAATCTGAAAAAGTTAAATTTTCATTCTTTTAGGTAGACAGGTAAATACTGTCTCTTGAAATAAGCTTCAAAACTATTACCACTTGTATGGGAAGCAAACGTTTTTCAATAAGAATATCAGAGATTTTTTTAATGCTTTCTGATTATTTTTTTTTTCCACTTATTACATTATCAGCAGCAGCACAAGCCTATCTTAAGAAGCTGTTTCTGCTTATGTCAGGACTGAATGTGGTGTAAGCGCTGCATGGACTCCAGTTAGAGGAAGGGATGTGACTTTATTTTGCACATTGTTGTTACACTGTTGCACATTCTGTTTTTTTTTTCTGCAGCATAGGTCAAGCTTTGTTTTGTTACAGTGCTAAAAATTCTTAGAATTTAATGTGTCCCTCTGATAGTTTTAACTGCAGTAATCATGCAACATGCTGAATTTCAGGTGACTGCGTTTAACTGCTTTTCACTTGCATTTGAGCAGCTCTCAACCTGAGTGGGTTTAAGCTAAAGTGCCTATTACCTGTCTGGTGAAGTTAACGTTAAAACTTCAGCAGAAATATACTTGTTTATTCCCGGCTTTACATTAATCCCCTTTTTTATCCTATCTGTTTTAAAAGAATGTTAGAAGTCAGAGAAAACAACAACTATAATAATCTACTTACAGACTGACTTGGAAGACAGTTCTCCTCAGTCTGCTCAGGAATTTCCAGAGCAAATATTGAAAACTGAAGAAGTGGATTCATTTACTACTGCTAAACATGAATGTCCCAAAGAAGAAATCCTTCCTCTTCCAGCAACAAGTGAAACATCTAAACTTCCAGAAAAGGTCTGTGCAAAATCTAGTTGGAAATTTTTCAAACAGTCAAGACAAATTCATGGCCTTCGAAAAGGAAAGACAATTAGGAAGTGCCACAGAAGTTGTCAAGAAAATTAAAAATTATGTGGCAATATAAATGCATGTAATAAACTAGAAGAATGTACAAATTTTCAAGTATGTATGAACAGTAGCAGTAAGTTGAATTCAAATATCCGTTCTTTGTTTCAGGCAAATCAAGAATGAAGATTTGAAAAAAGTCTCTTAAAATAGAGTTTCTCAAGAGATTAGGACACTTGTGAATGGCTATCCAGTGGAGAAGTGAAAATTTTGTCAAAGTTGCAGTTAGAAGAGAAGGTCATTAGAAGGGCACTTCAGTAAAATATTTGAGAAAGAAATAGAGTAGTGTAGAACTTTGAGGTATCCAGTGTCTGTCTTAGAAAGATGAACACTGTCTATCTTACGTTTTTAAAACTAGGATGCTTTATCCTCTACAATGGGTAAGAGGGATTTCTAGTGTATTATTTTACCAGTTTAATTCTTTTTGTTCATTTGTGCTAGAGATGGTTACTTTCTGACACAAAGCAATAAAGATATTTAAGAAATTTTGTTTTTCTTACAGGCTACAGAATCTTGTATTTCGGAGGTGGTGCGTTCCCCTGTGATATCAAAACTAGTTGGTAGTCTTAAATTAGGTAATAACCTTTTTTCCCTATTTGCAGTTACTGCTTTCTAAATACTGCAGCAGGGTTCAAGGCACTAAAGCAGTATTACATGTTGTGCAGGTTTGACTAATGCACTAAACTAGGCTACGTTGTTGTTCATTTTATCCACTTGTTACACTTCATTCAAACAAATGCTGATCTAAAGTAGTTAGAAAGTGTATTTTCTAATTCTGCTGATTAGAACTTGCACTATTGTGCCTTCTTAAATATTCAGATGAATACTTACAAGATTCAAAAATGTTTCACTGGATAAATCGTTTACATATAGCTTTACAAATGTCAAAAAAATCAATTTAGATGTATTGGAGTGTGTGAATTTGGAGGAATTTATTTGCTTTTTATTTACTATTTTCCAGGTGAATCTGACAAAAAATTGGCTTCGCTTTTGAACAAAACGGGGGTACGTTGTATTAAATTCAGGAGCATACCACATTAAATATACCACATTGATATCTGAAACGTGATGATTAACATAAAAATGAGATTCTTAATCTTGCATATTGATTCATTTCAAATGCTAAGTACTTCCAACCATTACTGAACACAGTGCTTACATGTAAGTGATTCTCTGTATTTGTGGCAGTAGTTTGTTTCATAGATTACATGAGATTTTTTCAAAGTGATGTAGTTTTGAGTTCAAAATTATTTTTTACATTTTTATAAAATTGTGTAGTATAGTAGTTACTAAGTAGTTTACTAACTAAGTAAACTTATTTACTTAAGTAACTAAGTAGTTACTTAAACTGCTTAAAGGACTTAGTAGTCCTTTAAGCAGATTTCATACTATTGCAAATATTTTTAAGGTCTTGTCTTGAGATTTGCTACATTTGTACATTAGGGATAACTTCTGCTGGGGAAGCAGTTGTGTTACCAAGCAGACACCATTCAGAACCTTCTAGTCTAACCACTAAAAACATTTTTTTCTGTTGTTCTATCATGTTCTGCATTGTGTTCCAACTGTAGCATTTCCTGATCATGTGACGTCAGTGTTAGTGTTTGGTGGGTGTTAGCCATTAAGATGGCATTTGCTTGTGGAAAGCCAGTGAAGGCACTGAAAGCTGGACTGCTCTTTAGTGATATAGCTGAACTTTTGGCTGCTGAATGCTCTGTGTGCCTTCCAATATTGGTGAGGGGATGTTCTGCCAGAATGCAGGGACTTCCAGAGTGGATTGTCTTAGGCAGGTGATGGGAAAGAAGAGACTACAAATTACCCAAATATTTTTGCAAATGAATTTTTTTCTGCTAGGAAATAGAATTTCTAATATCAGAAACCTATGAAAACAGTACTTGATCAGTCAAATAAAGTACATGGAAGATATAAAGTGACTTTAGGAACGATTAAATAACTTTGAAATATAGGCAAGACAGAAGGATGTGTCCTACAGTATCTTTCCAGATTTCCTCTGGCTACTTACTATGGACAGAACTTCCATGTTAGCTCTCAAAGGTGCGCATGGTTTGGAAAAATCATGCTAGCATTTTACAAAATAATGGAAAGTGCTTAGACAGTGAAGCTTCAAACCTCAGATTCAAAACAAATGTCAAATTCAGATATAAAGTATTTGAATGATTGACCGTGTGGACTTCCAGAACTAGGGTTCTCATGGATTTGGATGGTCGAACATGCCAGTTCATCATTCATTGATGAACTAGCTCTTTGGCCCTGGAAGTTTATTGGTCTCTTCTAGCACTGTGCATATGGTAACAAAGGCTTCTGTTGCTACCAGGTTCCATCAGAGGTTTTCACTGTGCTCAGCTGTTCAGTAGCCTGGGCCCCTCATCTCAGTGTGTGTGTGTGTGTGTGTGTGTGTGTGTGTGTGTATCTACTCCCCACCCCTGCCACAGAAGCACATTCCCCATTTCACAGAAGTATCCTATGGTTAATATTTAACAGCTCTTTACTAAGAATTTTTTTATAAAATATCAGAAATTTTATTAAAGTTGTTCTTTTTATTAAACAATGGTATTGTTTATGCCTTAGTGTACTCTGAGAATTTTTTCAGGTTGTATGTAATACTAAAATTTTGTTTGAAAAAAAAATGTTACAGTTTAAGGCAGTTGTTCCAAGGAAGGACAAGTTTGAACCTTTTTTGGGACCTGTGGATAGATCACAAGCTGTTCCATTAAGTGAAAAGAAAGAAGATGAAGTGGTGCCTCTCTTTGATCTTTTAGAAGAGATTGGGGGGGCAGAGGAAGAAGACCACGATCCATCTTTCAGAACAGCTTCAAAAGAAGATTTAAAGATTTCACTTAATACTCCAAGCAAGAATGACCACCGTCCATCTTCAGGTATCTCCATGAAATTAGAGAAGGAATGTCAGAAACTTTCTTCATCAAATGACAAGGAATTACTATCCCTACCTATAGAAGGAGATGTATTTGCAATAGAACAAAAACAATCTTCAGAAACAAAAATGTTACATCTAAGCCCTTCTTTAACTAAAGTTCTTGAAGAGTCTCTTGTAGATGCATTTATCAACATAATAATCCTGAAATCAGTCTTAGGCAGAAGCCTTGAGGAAGTTATTAAAGTTTCAGAAGCAGCGATAGTCACAAGAGAAGTAGGGGAGGAATCTCAGAAATGGCCGAGTGTTACAGGTACCTCACCTGTGGCTTCAAAGAGCAGCATATATGATGGACAAAATATTTCATTTGCTGAAAGACAAACAGCTAATCTCAAATCCGTTGCAAGTCAAAACCCACAGCATCATCCCATGGAGAGATTTTTTGAAGGAAGTATCATCCCGCGTTTAGAATTAGGAAATAAGCATCAGGTTTTATCAGAACAAGGAATTCAGGAGGGATTATCAGTGGTTTTAGAGACAGAATCTGCTGGCAGATCTTGCAGCACTTCAGAAATAGATGCAACAAGTCTGAGATGTATTTTGAATCAGAGTCAGTCTGACTTTCCTGTAGAAAAGTTTATAAAAACGAGGTTAACAGAAGGAGTACAGTTAGAAAATAAACATCAACACTTCATTCTGCCAGATGTTGCTATGAGACAACCAAAGCATGAAACAGATTTTTTTGACGGAAGGAAGCAGAAATTTCCATCAGAAATGGAAATGTCACTAATAAAAACTTTAAGTTCTGACCTTTCAGAAACTGGATTAGTCAAAGGGACTTATGCAGAATATGAGTGTGAAAAAATCCCTTTGCAAAGTGTGAAAGGAACGCAGTTAGTAGATACAGCAATGGATTTACCTGAGAAGGAAGACAGTTGTGAGGGAAGAACTACCGAAACAGAAACAATAAATCTTAAATCTTCATTACCTCAAAGGCTTTCCAAAACAAAATTAGGGGAGGATTCACAGAACGCATCCCTGGATGTCACTAGTGTCAGATTGCCAATGGATGTGGAGACGGAGTTGCCTAGGGTAGGACAAGATCGTCACCAGCAGAAGCCTTCAGAAATAGAAGTAAAATCTGTTTCAAACCAAACTCTTCAAGATACTCTTATAGGAAAAGTTTTGGAAACGGAAATAATGAATCTAAAGCCACTTGTAAATAAATTTCTGCAACGTCACCTTACAGAGAAAATTTCAGGGCAAATGATGGAAGAGAAACTAAAGAAAGTACATGAGAATTTGTCCTCACTGAACCTTGCAGAAGGAGAGGCAGAAGAGACAGATTTAGTGGAAGTAGACCAGGCTTCTTGTAGTGAAAATCAAGCTAAAAAATCTATAATAGGAGGAAAATCTGCATTAAGTGAGAGTATGCAAAACTTACTTCTAGAGCTACTCCCAGAAAAAGAAATTATGAATCTAAAATCAATTTTAAGCAAAAAAATTCAGGATCATCTTGTTGAAAGACTTGCAAAAATAGGGTTAATCACAAAAGAAGAATTAAAGAAGGTGAAAGAGAACTTACGTCTGTTAAGAGCTAGCAGAGGACAGTTAGAAGACAGCGAATCTGGGCTGCCCAAAGAAGAAGAAAGCCTTAGTCTGAATTCTTTGTTATACCAAAATCTTCAAGATAAATCATCAGAAATAAACCATTTAAAGTATCTTACAGAAAGAATCTCAGAAGATGCTAAAGACAATATTTCTGAAACAGAAGCAACAAGTTCAGAGTTTGTTTTAAGCAACACTTTACAAGATCTTCAGACAGACAATGTTTTGAAAGCTGAAATACTCCGTAAGAATGAAGACAGTGACTTGGAAGGTCTACAGAAGCGAGACACAGAAGCAAGAAATGAAAAATATGAACTTTGTGAGGATAAATTTCCAGATCCAATACCCGATGAAGTGGCTAACATAAATAATGAAAAACAAACTAATGGATTAATGGTCTTTATTAAAAAAATAATTAATACATTTGAAAAAGAAAATCAAGATAAAAAGAGAGAAATAGCTCTGTCAAAAGAGGATTTTGAAAGACCATTAAGTCAGAAGACCCATGATGAGATAGAAACATCTGAAGCAGTACATATTTCTCCTTTTTCAAATGCTTGTGGTGCTGATATTCAAACAGATCCCTGCAGTTATCCAAGACCTATGTTTTTGCAAGTAGATCCTGAGGAAAAAGGAAAGCCATCAAGAAGTCTTGATGTGAATTCAGGAGACAAGCTGTGTGATAAGGCTCATAAGAAATATGCCATGCCATTCTATGGACATCTGGGTCGAATATTAACAAGTACGCCAAGTAAGAAGGAAAAACCAACTAATTTGAGGAAATCTGCAGAGAGCATAAAGGAGAAACATGGAAAGCATTATGAAGCAACTCCTTCAACATCATCTGCTGTGGGATACAAGGAGTCAGAATCATCTGTATTCTCCTGTAACAAAGAAAACTTGAAGAAAGCGGAGCAAGATAAAGAACATGACAACAAACCAAAGAAATCCGTTAGTAAGTCCATGAGAGGTCCATCAGATTCCACAGAACAGCAGTCACCACGAGCCATGAAAGCTTCTAACAAAAATTCATTCCCAAATGGCCTTCCAGATCCAGGTTCTACATCCATGCCCACACCATGTGAAAATCTGCCTGTAAGAATATTTTCTTTGAATTGTCCACATTAAATATATGTGAACTGGAAAGCTAGAATCTAAATGCAGAAGGTGAACTATTTTTTAGTAAACTGTACATGATCTCAGAATTGAAAACTTTGATCCATGTTTCACATGGTATGTGACATTGACAGAATAGGGGGGGAAAACTGTGTATCCTGCCAGCCATCCCTCCTGTTCCATTTTATGGCATATTATTTAATGTATGTAAATTTACATTTATTACAATGTAGACTTCAGTGTCCCTTTGAAGACAGAGCTTGTGCAGAATATCAGCTTAAGCCAGCGATTCTTCTGAAATAAATTTCTCATTAACTGTCCAAGATGCATGAAATTCTTTCTCTGGCTCAGTTTCTGGGATGAATGGAATTAGGTAGCTAAGTTGTGAAGAACTGGGACGTTTTCTCCCCTGCTGCCTTTGGTTAGAATTTACATTGGCATTGACTAATCAAAAAATGTGCTGGCTTGTTCTTCCTTTTAAGAGTGTGTAGCCTATATGTGTATATATGTATACACACACATATATATTCACATATATTCTATATTCTTTATATATTCTGTATTTTATTTCTATATTCATATATATATATATTCTAATAGCTTCACAGGAATCCTGTATTTCTCATGCTTATTTGGATATAAGTACAATGTATTTGATTAAACCTGAGTGATTCATAGATTATGGGATATATCACAAATGTGACAGATGAGGGGTCATAGGTTCTAGATAAAATCTATTTTAGAACCAATAAGTTTGGGCATAGTTATATTTTAATTGAGAAGAGCTTTTTAATTCGCTTGTGAAGTTTACAGATTCTGTTTTAATGAGATTAAGTGTAATCTTTAACTGCTATCTATAGTTTAAAATGTTTCATATCCTTTTTTATCTTAATATTCAGAATCATGCAAGTGAAGAGGATTTAAAAATTAAAGTATGCAAGTATCTTGAAACAGCAGTGGAGAGAGCTCTACAGGAGTTGCGGGGTGCTCCAGCAGAACGCCAGGGTCAGCCACTCCATTCTGCGAGACCACACAGTGGGCCCCCTCTTTGTAGGTCAGCTAGAGAGACCCCCAGAACACAGGCTGCAGCCTCTTCCATTGCATTCCTGGATTGTTCCGTTGGTAAAGATCCAGGGAATACTACCAGGCTGAAGTTTCAGAATCAAAGCACTGAAGCAGAGCAAGAGGAAATTAGTCCTAAGAAAAGGATACATTTCTCTGAAAAGCTCGAAGATTCATTAGTGGAAGATGAGACAATCCAAAATGATGACAAATGAAGTCAGAACACCATTGCAAAGAAAAACAAGGGGCAACACATATCTCACTTAGAATTTGACTTAGGCAGATACTGCTCCCACTTTGTGTAGAAGTAGCAGTAATAAAAAATATGTCCTTGCAACATCTTTACTGCATCTTTCACTTTGAATCTTCAGGTGACTCATTTCACCAACTTTCTATATTGCAGTGTGGCTTTGGTGACAGGTTGTGTAACTTTTCTGGCCTTGATTTATGGAATAAGGTAGGAGTTCATCGTGCAATGAGAGTTGTAAGTAATTGATGTGACAGACTAGCAGATTAGACAAAGAGCAGACTTCTAAGACGATTGGTATAACAATGTATTATTACAAGAAAAAAAATGAATGTATTAGAAAATGTGTTTCTGTTGTTGCAGTAACAGAGGATCTTACACTTCTGAAATGTGCATAGTATTTCAAAACATGGGCATATTTTCAAGTAGATGTTTCAGTGTGGGCATTAACCATGTTATTATAGACATAGCTAGGGAAAGCAGCCAGTCTAAAGTTTCATAGAACTTTCCTAGTAATTTTTGATGTAATATACCTTTATTTGCTTCTGTTATTACTAGTGTATCCATTGGTTTTGCCGTAATGTAAAACTCTGAAAGCCCTGCTAAGTCTGTTATGCAGGATCTTAACCTGTATTAATGGTTAATCTCACTGTTGCAGCTGGATTTCATTACAGGACCAAGCAAACAAAAGTCATAGTGGAAGCTTTATTATTATTATTTGATTTATTCAGTATTACCTTGGGTAAGTAACATATGTTTGTGTAACTGTAATGACTAAATTATCAAGACATTTATAGATTTGTTTAGTGAATGATGAATTTAATTCTGAAGCTGGTAGTTACTAAGTTGTATGTAGAACCTTAGCATAGGAGAAGCTCACCTAAGAATGGTTTGTTTTTCAAGGTATTTATCTTAACTATGAAGTACTATTTTTATATAAATGCATTTAACTCACAGAGTCAGTTACTTTCATTTGGGAATGATGGAGGTTTCTGCAGGAGTATCTTTAAACCTAGTGTTCTTTGGTTCATTCTATCTCAAGTTTGTGAATGGCTTAAACTTTATTAATTATTAAGTGTTACTCTAAGCTGGTTATTTAGCGGACCCTCTCATTTTTTTTCAATGGTTTTGTTATTTTTTTACCGATCTGTGAGAACAGATTGAGCTCACAGTATGGTTCTTAACTGTACTTTCTTGAGGTCTTCCTCAGAGGTAATGTTCCTTTTATATCACTGAATTGCCTTTTTTTTTTTTTTTTTTTYCCCCCCCCCACATTCATAGATGATAGGGAAAACCTTCAGGACCGATCAAGACAGCTAGCTTAGTTGTTTTGCAAGTATTGGACAATTCAATATATTTTAGCAAAGTTATATATAACACTAAAGGCAGCATATATAAATCACTTACCTACTTGAGGTTCCTGCCTCTTGTCAGAGAGATTCAGAACAGTGTTATTTGCCCCCTTTTTTTGGTCTTGTCTTTTTCATAAGCTTTCCTATGACTTCACCCTGCCCTCCAGACTAACAACTGCTTACATAGCACTGGGAGAAGGAGGGAGTGGTGGAAAGAGGTAAGGTGCAAAGGCATTAACACAATGCCTTTTTCTTAATGTTTACTTTTGTTCCTTAACAGCATCAAGTGGAAGAAGTTGCCATTTTGTGTACTTATTTGAGAATCTTCAGAGTGCTTTATGCAGCAGATAAGTTCTTTCTAAGTAAATGACTATTTTTCACTATATTAAGTCATTGACAAACTACTGTACTATTAGACCAGGACTATAATAAACCTAATAGCATTGACCATACAAATCAGGATAATGTTACTTCACACGAGTAGTCCTCTGTAACAAATATTTGTTTTTGGTGTAGTGTCAGCACAATGAAAGGTTGCATCAGAAAACTTTCATCTTATTTCCACAGGAATCAAATTTGCAAAAGTAGCCAACCTGCCACCTCTTGATGCTGTTTTACTGGCTTTTGCAGTAGGCAATTACTTTTATAAACTCCTTGGAGATGGGCCTAAATGTAAGAGCCCTTGAAAAAGCTCAGGTCCAAAAAGATGGAATAAATGATTTTCCGTTTCAGTTCATATGCAGATTACACATGCAACTGTTAAGTAAATGCTCTGTAAAAAAGAGATTTATTGTGTACTGTATTATGCTTGACTGCTTTTGTCTGAAAATATGACAATATTGGTCAAATGCATTGGTCATATGACAAGTGGTTAAAATGCAACACTTCCAACTATAAAGTTTTGTAAGCTTTTTTTTTTCTTCAACCAGTACCTGGAATAGATATAAGGCAGTGTTATTTCATGTGAAGTTTGCAAATACTAACATGTAGGTTGCCTCATTTTTTCTACAGCAGTTTATTTTATTCATTTATTTTTTTTAAGAGTACTGATATTCACCCAGAAGGCAGTAATTGGGGGGGGAGGGGGGAAAGGTACAGCTTCATGTATTTTCTCACTTGATCTAACCAGCACAATGGCTTTTAGCTAAGGACTTTATGGAGTTCACTTGAGAACAGCATCTTTAAATGTGAACAAGCTATTAATATTTTTATGATCAGCTAAAATAACTTTCTCATTAAAACAGCCATTTTCTTACCTAATAAACAGCAATAACAAGAAGCTGTTAGTATGACTGAGATGAAAATTGTAGTAAGTATTACAGAACTGAATGAGAGGCAGAAGGGTTCAGTTTATTAGATGATTAATTTTACTAGGTTTTGAAATGTAGGGCTTTCTTCACAGTACAATGAGTAAAATCAAGTCTTAGCCCTGTGCCACGTGCTCTAGGTGACCCTGCGTGAGCAGGGGGGTTGGACTCGATGACCTCTGAGGTCCCTTCCAACCTTCGGCATTCTATGATTCTATGATTCTATGATTTCATTGGCACTTCCACACGCTTACCTAGAACTGGTTTTATGCCTCTCTAGCTTGCCTTGTGCTTAGTCTTCGCTGACTTGCACTGAGCTTCTGGCAATCTTGTCGTGTTCTCAAAGTTGTTTGTGGACAGGCTTAGCCCATGCAAGACCTGAGTCTTGCCTCACAGGTCAAGTGTTAGATATATTGAAAATTTCAAATATATCCATTATCCATTAATTTCAAATGCATACATTTTCACTATAGTCAGAACTTAATGTCAATAATGTCCCAGTGCTTTTGGGACACCACATTTCCTAAAGCATAACAAGATAACATAATTTTTCAAAGGAAGTTACTGGTTCTGCTTCTTGGATACAGTTTTAGAGATGAGAATTTACTGAGGCAGTTTTAATCTGGCTTAAACAATAAAACCCTAGAGCTTCTGATTAATTCAAAACCATGTCATGGCTGAACCTAACCCTGGGAATTAAATTCTGACTTTCCCAAGAGGTTTGTGTACTTGTGTATTGAGCAGCAATAATATTATGCTGCTCATTGTGTGCTAACTAGTTAAATGGTTCTTCTTTAGAGTTTGGAGAAAATGATTACTAGGTTCAGATAACTTTGATGGTCCACAGGAATACAGTATAAATACTTGCAGTAACTAATTATGTAACATAGTGCCTTCTGGAACTTGTGATTTGCTTTACATAAGTGGTCCTTAGATCATTTGCTAAGATGGCATAATAGAGAGATGGCATAATGGAGATTACGAGCAGAATCTGCTCTAAGAAGGAAGATAAATGCAAGAATCACACTTGCAAAGAAGCTAAACTGTGGGCAACACGCAGTTAGGACTGCCTGAAAGACCAGCCAACTTTTGTCAAATATCACAGTGTATCAGCTGAAAAAAAAATACAGTAATGGTGCATTTTGAGATGTATAAAAAGAGAAATATTACTTGCATAAGGAAGCAACTGGCTTAGGCAATTTCAGATGTAGGCTTGGAAGTGGAGACTTCTTTCTCACTAAAATAATTTGGGTGAGAATGAAAGGACAGATCAAATTGTTGAAATGAGGAGGGCCATATGCAAAACCCAAGGCTAAACTATGAGAAATTCAACAATACAAGCTGAAAACTTTAAGTACTGTACGCAATAAGAATACAACAGAATCCCTCCTGTTAAATATTTGCAAAAGGGAAACAGGAGCTCTATCATTCTATATACAGCCAGAGAAAGGTAAGACTTACTGCACTTTATAGTGCCAACAGAGGAAAAAGTTAATGAAACATGGCCACTAAAGCTGCATTTTCAAGTATACCTTGTCTAATTGTGTTTTAACTATAAACAGTAAAGCAGCAAGTAGAAATCACATTTTTCTTCTCTGAAGCATGGGAAGAGGTATGGTGGTTTGGCATCTTTCTAGAATTCCCAGTTTATATCATCTTGATTTGTAGTAATACGTCCAAGTTCAGTCCCAGTTGCTGGTGAGGGCACTGCCAGCAACGTTGATCTATGATTTTGAATAGGAGGTGGTAATAGGGATAGTAATGAGCTCTGTGTCTGCTCTTTTATCTAGAAAGGAGGAAAAAAAAAAAGGCTAAAATACAGCTGCATATAAAATTGCACATAACATTGCATCTGACAATTATAAAATATGAAATCATAGAGCTCCCTTATTGTATGTAGAATATTGAGAATAAAAGAATGAGAGATTTAGCTTTCCTTGTTGCTAAGTTGAATTAATCTTATTTTTTTAATCACATAGGCTGTGAAATTCTTAAGCTTTAAATTGAGTATATTAGGCAATTTTTTATTAGTTAGTCTCACTTCAGTTAAACTAACGTCAAAGGGGAAATAGATTTCACTTATGCATCCTATACTCCAGCATCATGTTTTGTAAAAAAAAAAAAAAGCTGTCTGAAACAGGCTCTGTGGTCTGAGGTTTCAGCTGACTCAATTATTTTGAAGTTCAACTCTAATATTTTGTGGTTTATTTAGGGTATAGTTATGCCATCTACCAGAGATTACAGTAAACTCACCTGTTTGAAGAACGTGTGCGAAAGCAAACTGCTTGCTGAGGGCCTGGATCAGAAATGAAAAATACAATTACGTTTTGGAAAATGAATACTGCCTTCGGGACAGGTGCTAAACTGACAAATGAATCTAAGCCCCGTGGTTATTTAACCACAAAGCACAGGAAAAGCATGAAAAAAGCAACACAGGTTCCCTTCATTCTCTGCCCCAATTTGTGCTGAGAGCATTCCAAAAGGTAATTTATTTTTTAAAGGGCTTTTTACTTTTTCTAATTAGAAAAGAATGTAATGCCTCAGAAAATATATTGTATTGAAAACTAAATACTTCAGCTTGATGCTTTTTCTTGGACAAAATGCATGTTTATTTTTTTTCTTATTTAACCAGGGGAAAAAAAAATCATAAATTCCATCCCAAGGATCAGACAGGAATTCAAAAGTATGGCTCCTTGGACAAGGTAATCGCTGAAGTACAAAAGCAAAGGTAAGTGTAGCGTTTGGTATAGTACATATTGTCTGAAAAATGTTATTTTAAACAGTATTCAAATAATAACTGGATACTAAATTGTGCACTATATTTGGTCTTAAATTGAAGTGACAGAAAATTATCTTTGACCAGGAGGTTACCTTTTCTCAGGGTCCTGTTGCAAGCATAGTTCTATCAAGTTGTGGAAAGCAGGGGAAAACGTTTTGGAAAAGGGAATTTGCAGTCCTTCACTAGTCATTGTGCGTGTCATGCTCTCACCAATTCCAGAATCAACACCTGATCGGGAATTCTTCATTCGGGATTCCCCACGGGGGAAGGTATTTATATCCCAAGGACAATACGTGGGACCTTTCAGCTTTTGCAGCAGCATCTAATAGAAAGGAGTATAACAAAGTCCAACAGATGTTTAAACTTATTCAGGCTAAGTTGTTAAATCATTTTCTCTTCCTGGAATTTGGTCCAGAAAGAAGTATACATATTTGAAATAACAAAAGAATAAATAAAAATAAAAAACACCCACCCAGCAATGATAGCATTGATTTTTCTAAGAAAAAAAAAGTTCTGCATATAGTGAAGTAGAAATAAAATTCAGCATCAAACCTGAGTGCGAGGCATATCTTGAAATGGAACATGTCCATTGGCTAGTTCGCATGCTGTAATCCCCACACTGTAAATATCAGACTTCACATTATACCCAGACAAATCCTGCAGGAGAAAGAGTCAGCCTAAATCACTGAAGCCATTGATCTATGCAGATAAAAATACACACACGTATGTCTGGACAACACTCTGATATTCCATAGTCTATACAAGAATTGGGATAATTAGATAATTGGGAAACCTGAACTCATAGCTCTACTGAAGACAAATTTTAGGATCAGAAATAGTTCTCGGGAAGAAGTCGGAACAATAGCATCTTACCAACAGCTTACACATCTCTCTGGAGGAGAGTTTTAATAATTTCAGTACATCTTTGTTTCAATTAAAAGTTGCAGATCATCAGCCTCATTGCCCTTTTACAAGCAAACTTAAGCCAGAATTTAACTGCTACAGGAGCTTAGATCGCAATGTGTGATTTATACTGACCTGTCTCAGTAGTTCAGGACTCAGCCAAGGAAGCACAGATGTACTAAACTGGGGGAAATCATATACCACCTTTGACTTTTGTCCATTGTTAACTAAGCTGTAGAGGTTGCTTAAGCCTGAGAGAGAAACCAGACCATCCTCTGAAATCAGAATGTGGCTAGCCTTAATATTCCTATAACACAAAGTAATAAATTGGGAGTTACATGAAGAACTCAAAACAGTATTTGTATTTCATTAATTCATAAAATACTGAGATGTTAAAATATAGTTCTGTTTAGCAGCTTATTATCTCACAGAAGTTCTTCATTCAGTATGTGCTGTCTTTTTAATACAACCTCAACTGAGGGGAGTAGGGATTGCCAGAAATGGGGAATGGGCTTTCCTTCCCAGCAAGGGGTGTGAAGTAAGAAAGCACCCTCTACAACTGTAAATCTGTGAGGAGAGAGAATCAGACAGATGCACGCAGATTTAAATAATAGGACAAGTGTTATAAAAGGGCTTACATAATGTTTTGGACGCCATTCTTGTTAAGATTCTACAAACTAAGTTCTGCTTTGTTATTAGGAAAAATGCTTCTGTGCTGCCTGACAAATATAGAGAGAGAAGAAGGAAAGGAAACAACACTTAAACCTGAAAACGGACTTTGAAGGGAAGCTGAGCTCTCAGTAAACTAATTGGTGTAATCTGGTTCTTGCCAATGCCACTGACATTCTCCTACCTGTGAATGTAGCCATTTTGGTGCATGTAGTTTAATCCTCTGATTGTGCCAAACAGAATGTTCCCAATCAGAGCTTCACTCATTCCTTCAGGAAAGTAAGTTTTCAGCAGGTGTCTAGCAGAACCTGGGAAAGAAAACAGCTAAGCATAACAAGTCTGCAATGCATACATTCACAAAGAGCAGTCTCCTCACTTTTATAGTGACTACGGCAAGAATGCAATCTGTAGCAGACAAATACCACACTTAAGTCATGTTTCTGTTATCTGCAGCTGTACCCAATTCAATCAAATTCAAGACTGTATCAAGTCAAATGCACTCCTCAATGAACGTTCCTCAGAGAGTGGATGTCAGGACTTGAAATACAAGTTAAGGGGTTTGAATGCTGAACTTCACTGGGAAGGAAGAACAAGCCTTTTCTACAAAACAAAAATGCTTAAAATGCTTAAAAATGAAATCTCTTATGGACTACATAGTCCAAATGGAATCAACTTTGCTCTTATTTGAAAACATCACTTAACAATTCTTACCATATGCCATAAATGGAGAGATGACCCAAAGCCAACTACCAGCTGTAAACACTGTCCAAAGTGTCATTATGTTGGGATGCTGGAAAAAGTGGGATAAAACCACCTCGTTCTAAGGAACAGAAGAGCATATGTTAACTAGAAGACAACTTTTGCTAAGGCATTAATTACATCACTATCAGTGAAAGACTTGTTCCCTGTATGCATATATTGATGTGCACGGCCTGCAGCAGGAATGCAAATAACTTGACTATAACTGCTTTTGTCTGAAATGAATGTTTTGATGTAAATGCAAAACATAAAACACACTTCAAAGGAAAACCCTTGTACAATCACAGAAGCTCTTCTAAAACACTTGTCAACTGATTTCCTCAGAAAGCAGTTCTGTTTCCAATTTACACACACATCCTGCTCTTTCAAAGGAAAAAACTTAAATGGCCCAGTTCAAATAGGAGGGCTCTGTTTTGTAACCTTGCATGCTCACTGTATAGTCATTTGCTGCTGCAGCAGAGCTGTTGCTTTACCTGCAAAGCTTTCAAGTGCTCCTCAGAGCAACTTTCCAGGTCCGTGATCCTTACGGCCACTTGCATCCCTGTAGGTGTGTGTCGGGCAAGGTAGATGGAAGTTAAGTTGTTGAATCGCCTCCCTGAAACAGAAGTGGCTCCCTTTGTTAACACTGGAAAAATTAATAATCCTCTTCATAATTTGCTTCACATATAGAGATCATTTTAAAGTGTTCATTTAGCAGTATGACTTTTTCATACTTAAGTAGCTGCAGCCAAATGTATTCAGGAAATTAATTAAAAGATGGCTTTGATATTTTTAAAAGTAAAGATTTAAACCATGTTTAGTACCAATTGCATACCTTTTGCATCTTAGTGAATAATACTTCTAGTATGCACTTTCACATAAATAGATGCATGGACATTAAGAGTGAGGGCAGGTGTCTTTAGGACAATTAGATAATAGATGATTTTATATTTTTAAAATAACTGAAAAATGAGAGATTTTGTACTTTTTTTCAACTAAAGAAACCAAAGACGGTTCTATTCAGCTGATAGATTTTCCAAGCTTAGTAAGTATTTGCTAAAGTAAGCAATAACCTGAGAGAATGCATCTGCAATAACTAGTAGTTGTTGGTACCTATTTCCACCTGGAGTTCATAGTGGGAGACATTGGTAGAGCAAAATATCATTGCATTTTCTCCTGTAGGTGGGGGAATCCAGGCTAGATCAGAATCATTCTAAAAGTGAGGAGAAAAAAATTACAAAAAGAAAAAAAGGAATCTCAAAATTACTATGTACATTTACACAGTTAACAGAAATAGCATTAATGAAAATGTTAAGATCAAATAATGAAGTTAGGAAAGTCAAGCTGGTGCTTTTATCAGTACCCTGAGATATATTAAATGAGCTACTTTAGTTATTATTTGTAGTCTTCTTCCAAAGCAAAGTCTCAAAGTACTTTGGTTGTTTTTTCTAAGTTAATATTTGAAAAGGTATGTGACTTAATGCAATTATTTTTGTATACATCATTTTAATATATATAACATTGCCAGTTAGTTTATTTATTGATTTATTTTATTCTTACCAGATATTCTTGAATGCTGCTCTCAGATTGCTCTTCTGGTCTGATGGGTTCAACTCGTGTACGTAGAATACAGGAACAGTCCTTGAAAAACAAACAGGTGAATTTTTGTGGACTTGTTGTAATTTATTAAACATGATAATGGGAAAACATCAGAAGTGCCCCCCCACCTCTGCCATGAACAGTAGTTGAGAAAGGCAAGAGTTTAGACCTACAGGTAAGAGAAGTTAATATGATCCATAACCAAAAGTTGATATTACAAAGTTAAAGCATCTTGCCATTGTCATCTTGTCACTCCTCTTGAGTGTTTCAGCTATACAGCAAGACACTTTACCAGAACTTTTTCCCATTAAGATATGGCTGGGTAACAAGTGCAACTGTTAATGCCTGTTAAGTTCAAACTTACCAAGCAAGACATGGAACCGCTTTAGATCAGCTGAAATGTCATATACACCCATTTATCCTAGAAAAATTAAAGCATCGCTGTGAGACCATACATGAACCTGTGACCCAACACTAACAGATTCTAAGCATAGAAATCTGTCTCATTTAATCAAAATTGTGAGGCATTCCTCTCAGTTATCAAAATACCTCTTACAAAAATCTACATCACGTGCAAAATGTTCCAAAGAATTTCTACAAAATTGAGGCCTACTTCATTGTACTGAATCTTTAAGCAACACATAGCTTCAAACTACATATTGAGCAGATGTACACTCCAAAATCTTTTTATTTATGTGTTTGGATATTAACATTCCTAAACAACCAAATGAATTCCAAGTTAACTGTATAACTGCACAAAAGAAAAATGAATGGATTCATGGATCACTGGCAGTTTGCAGGTAATAAAAATGAGCTGTTGTTTTAAAGGAGCACAGCTGTGTTAGCCAGATTTCAGCTCAGCTGCTGCAGCTGAACTGGCTTCTTAAAAAAGCAGACCAGAAGTAACTGCACTGTGTATTTCACAAGAGAAAAGTACCACTGTAAAGAGCGTAAGAGATTGCTCTAAAAGAAAACTTAGATTGTTTCCACATGCCTGAAACTGCAGAACGAGCATTTAGTCCAAACTCCCTTGCGCATCAGTGAAGCCCCTCAAAGTTTTCTAACAGTCTGAAAGTTTAGGAGATGAGGAAGATGTTATCAGATATGGTTGTTAGACCATGTCTAATAATATGCTTCTGAAAGCGGAGATTATTTAAATCATTAAATTATGAATGCTATTTAATCCCAGCAAAACTCTTAAAACTCTAACAAGCTCCCACCACCCGCGTGCTTCCAGAGCATCTATCTATTACCCAATTTACCTTCAACAGATTCTTGAAGCAAGGAAATGCTGCAGTTCTGTTTTATAGATGAGAAGGGAGATAAAAGGAGATCTGCTAGTGGGCCTGCAGTGGGTGTTTTGCGGCTCAGTTTCCTCAGAAGGTGGGGCTTGACTCACCTGCTTTCACAGAGATGTTTGTGGCACAGCAGGAGGTGCTGCCGATGTTCCAGGACATGGTCCAGCACAGGCACTGCTAGAGCATCCTCTGAGCTGGAAAGAAAACATCCCCCTCTGTTATCCAAGGCAGGTTACTGTGGAACGTGAAGCCACAAAAGCCAAGCTGAAGAACGGAGTCCTAGTGACTAGCATACGCTGAAGGGAAGTTACTGGAGAACAAGTTCCGAGCTGTGAGGAGCTCTGGCCAGCCCGCACAGCTGTCCGGGATCCGTGTTTGCCAGGCAGTGTTGTTTAATTTTTGCTGCTGTTCTGTAGTGTAATGCCGTTTCTCTGGGGGCCTGGGTCCTGTCCCTGCACCACCCGCCGCGCATTCCCACGCTTCCTCTTTGTCTCGCAGCCCGCCCCGCCCTGCGCGGCGCGTTGCGCTGCGTTGCGTTGCGTTGCGCTGCGCTGCG
>NW_020454205.1:3352521-3552274 GCF_003342845.1 Nothoprocta perdicaria
GTGGTGGCGCTGCCGGGAGCGGGGTAAGCGGCGGGGCGGCCCCCGCTCCCCCTCGCGCCCCGCCGCCGTTGCGCGCTCGGCGGGCGCGGCAGCCCCTGCCGCAGAGACGCGGCGGAGCGATGGGCGCGCTGACCTTCGCCGGGCCGCGGGCGTGAGGGCAGCGGCCGGGGCTCGTCCCCCTGCGCTGCGAGCGCGTCTGCGTCTCGTGGAGGGGCTCGCGGGAGCGGCCGGCAGCGCGGCTCGAGGGCTGACCGGCTGTGGCAGCGCCGTGCGAGCGCCCGGGATACTGGTAAACAGCGTCGTGTGATGCGGGAAGAGCGGCTACAAGTTCCCCCGCAACCCGCTAGCTGTGTTGCAGTCTGCACTTGAGACATGCAGCCTTATTCCTGCGTGGAAACGGGCAGACCTCTTGGGACTCCTGCGCAGCAGAACAGCTCTCCGGGCAGCGCTAGCTCATTGCCTTGTGGTCACCTGAGCTTATTGCTTGGCTTAGAAAGCGTTGGAGTTGGCCTTCTGTTATCTTGTGTTTTTTTAATGTTAAATTTATGGGAAATATATTGTTAAAGGTGTTTGTAGTCCACGCACGTGCCAGCCTGCGGTGAGCTTTGAACAAGATTAGCAGAGTAAATGTTGACATCCTTAGATGAAAGGGACAAATCCTTTCTTTCCTCACTTCGTATCTGTGGTCATACCACAAGGGGTAGCAGACGTAGTGCTGGGCTTGTTTTGGAGAAAGGAGGAATGAGGAAAGTGGGACAGATCTGTGGAAACCGAGGTCCCGCTGCCTACAGAACAACCTGTTTGTGGTCTCTGTCCCTTCCAGTTACCTCCCACGGCTCTTACTGCCCAAGCAGATGAGCAGGGTGCGAGGGTGCAGATACCAGCAGAGCAAACCTCAGCTCATCTGTTTGGAACAGCCACTGCGGAGAAACAGAGGGAAGCAAAGGGACTTGCACCTACTAGTAAGTGATGCTTGTCAGGCGTTTACCTGTACCTTGAGTATTTTTCTATTTCTGTTTCTACGTATTCTTCTATTTCCTTATTCTTCTGTGTTGCCTTAAGAGTACAGTGTGTATCACAGACTGTTGTGATTTGCTTCTAATAGGAGAGACTTACTGGGGTGATTATTGCACGGTAGAAAGGCTGTCTCTACAGGAAGAACAGACATCATTGCATGATTCATTGTGTGATTTTCCAGGAAGATTTAAAAAAAAAAAAAAAAAAAACACACCTTTTTCAATGGTGGTGGTTACAGAAGAGATGGCTTTTATCAAGTTAGGTTGCTGGCAGCAATCTTGTGACTAGGCCGTATAGATCAGCCTGGTTTATTTTAGTAAATGCCTAATAGTGACTGTTGAAATGCTTGAGAGACAAAACAATGAAATTGAGATTTTAAGTGAAATTTTCCAAATATTATAGTAAGAGTTTTCACTTGTGGAGCTGAAGCTTTTCAGATTTAAAAATAACAAGAAAAAAATAACTTAAGAGGGCAGTTCCTGTTTACACACTGCAGTAGAGCTCTTCTGCTGTTGGTGGCAGAGCTTAGAACGCCAGTCCTTGACGCTCCTTATTGTCCTGTGGTTAACACAGGAGTGTGAGACTTTGAGAGCAGAAGTGGGGAGGAAAGAAGTAGTGTAAAGGCCATCTTTTTGTACAGCAGACTAAGGAAGAACATACATATGTCATTATCTCTTTATTTCCTTGCTGATTTCTCTGTTTTTCCTGCTAAAGGTCCAACACGAAACTGAAAACTTTTCTTCCTTCTTTATAAGGGGAAAGTAGCATGGGTTTTGCAGCTAACTTAAACACTGATATTTTGATATATAACTTACATAAGCCAACTATATTATCACTGTATTATGAATTTTGTGTGGTTGTATGATAAACATGGTAAAATATGCTAAGAAGCTCCTTTTATTCAAGTTTTTAATTAATTAATCAAAGAAAATGCTTATCAAGTAAGCAGTTGAGGTACCACTTCTGCATGGTAGAACATCACCAGAGCTAGAGGCCTATTCTGTACCTGTGTAAGAAGTTTGCTTAAGAATAAAATTCCCAGAAGGGCAGGTGGTTCTAGAAAAAGATATTAATAAATATCAAATAAGAATATTTATTAAAATAAATATTAAAAGATAATATTTATTTTTTATGTCCATTAGCTACCAGCCAGAAAATGACACGATAAAAGGGACCTATTTTTATATGATATACAGATGCTTTTGATTTTGAGAGATTTTTTTCACCTTTTCATTTTCCTTTTTAAACAATAATCCAAAGTGCTAGTCTTTGCAGGAATATTTGACTACTACTGGCAACAGCTATACTGAAAAGGAAATTTTTTTTTCAGTGTCTCTGTAGCAGTAGCTCTTTTGAGTAACCAGTTGGCACATTAGAATTTTAATAGGAGAAAACCTAGGAAAAAGACACATAGAACAGTTAAAGTAGGTTGATGTAAACTTTCCTGAGAAAAAAATACCTGAGGAAGTCTGTGATACTTGCTTTGTGTGATTTACCAGCTTCATCTGAGTTCCTGAATGATCCATGTCTAGCAGGATGGTGCATTTTAAAGCCAAGTTGTAAATCTTGTGGGTCACATCTAGATATTATAGTTGTAACTTGCTGAGGAAATAGCTTTACAGTAGTAAAAGGGGCACAGAGTCACCTTGGGGGTGGTACTGCCCAGGGTGTTGTTTGGTGTGATTCCCAGCAGTGCTGCCCCATGGCCCAGTGGAATAAAGCTGTAAGAAGCACTGGGAAAGTGCAAACACAGTAAAAGTTAGTGCTGACATTTGGCAAACTCCTCAAGGACTCTGCTAATGAGGCTGCCCTGTCCATTCCGTAGCTTGATACTGGCCTGATACTCTAAGAAGCTTTGATCCCATTGATTGAGGGCTTTTTATTGTTAGTAATATTTATTTCCTTCTGACTGAATTGCTGTTGACTCACAACAAATAGGAGTTTTGCTTTCGACTACTGAGAAGAGATACTAAAACAAATCTGAAAGGAAGTGACACCTGAGTTCTTGCAAGGAGTAAAGAGAAAAGACTTAAGAGATTTTGTGAAGAAAACCCTGCACAACTGGATTTACAGAAACTAAAAGAGTGCTTTTCACATAATAATAACTTTCTAGAGTTATGTGAAATAACTGTAGCACTTACCATAGCTTTTTTAATTTACATTATTTGGTTGCTGTATAGAGGTTTTAGTTAAATATATATATATATTTTTTGTCAGATGATTGAATTAATTACATAAAATTAAATAACGTTGGTCACTGTCATATAGTTATAAAATGGAGATACTTTAAAGGAAATAGTTTTTGTCAAATGTATTGCTCTACACAAGTTTCTCCCACGACACCAAAATATTTGAAACACATGGCAGAGTAGTTAGAAATACATAGTACATGCATATATTAAAATGTGACCCTAGGAAATGCTGGGAAAATGCCATAGTAGTGCTGCATGCTTTCAAATGACTTCTAGTTGGTTTATTTTCAGTTGTGTGCAACTATGAATTCTGTTATTTTTTCATCACCATGCGCATACCTCATGCTGTGGCACATGGTTTGCTACTTCTGTTTTATTTCACACACACAAAAAACACTTGCTCTGGTATTGAAGCTGTCCTGTGCATATGGATATTAGCTTAACTATATACAGCAGAAATCAGAGATCAGAATGATCTGATTGCTTTTTCACTTTCGTTTCTTTTACTTGTATGGATTTCAAAATACGGTTAATCAAATCTTTGTTTCAAAACAGAAATACTTCTTATTTAATATGGAGTATCATTGTTCTTACATTATTTTAGTGAAATACCAAGATGAGTATTCAAAAATTCTAGATTTCATCAAGTAGAACAAGAATTCTTGACTTCACAAATTCTGCTGTTGGTTGCCCAATTTCGGAAAGTTGTTCTAAGCACAGATAATAGATGAGGCGTTTTTGTGCTGTTAAAACTGTGGCCACTGTATCTCTGTGCACCGGAAACCTTAGTTCACATATTTAACCACGTCTGGCTCAGTGATTTCTGCCATTTATTACATGTCACTTAAATGTAGAAATGCTACTGTTCTTTAATTCTCAGGTAAACTCTGTTTCCAGTTTTATGAAAGTGTTTATTTAAGGTAGTCAAAACGATTAAAAATTTAAGTGTTCATCTGATGACAAATGTTGCACTCCCCCAAAGTGCGCTTGGCTGCATAATGCTGGCAGGTCTGCATAGTCAGTAAGCAAATAAACCAGGTAAGAGCAAAGCTCCGTTTCCCCAAAGTGACCATAAAGAAGAAGAAACATTTGTGGAAACTCTTAAGAAATTACGTGAATTCATTCTTCCCTTTGCTTTTTCTAACTTAAGCTGTGATTTCTTGATTGCTTTGGACTAACTTGACCTAAATACTAAATACTTTTCCCAAAGATACAGTTCTTATTTTGTTTTCTTATCTAGTCATGAAAATATGAAAACAGTACTTCAGCTTTTTGCAGCTAGCTTGTTGTGTGATTATCATGAGAACTTTCGCATCATCTACTAATTCCTAAACTTTGGTTTTCATTCCTTTTCCATGTTACTTCCACACTGTACAAGATCATTTAGGAAGAAACCTCACTGAAAACGTCTCTCTTACAAAAACACTTTTTTTTCCTCAGTCTCTTACCTTTCCTTCAACTGTATAAAAATCGTTCCCCTTAGCCTGTGAGAAAGTCTCTATTGATGAGTCTGTTGGGAAGACCCTACTGATAGATTTTTGAAAATACAAGTATTGGTGGGTAGAAATTGCTGATCTTTAATTTTAGACTCCTTCTGATAATGACTGTGTTGCTGTGAATCTGCTATAAGCTTTTCATATGCATGCAATAAATGTGGTCAAGAAATTTTCTTAAAGTTAAGAAAACTTGTAGCAAAATTTATAAATAAATTCCTGGGGCCTCTCCCTGTCTGGCTGGAGAGCTGGAAAAGTGCCAGATTCCGCCTTGCTTTGGATATCTTCTGGAAAATAGGATAAGGGTCTGAGTTTTGTGAGGAAACAAAGGAACGAGAAAATCACTTGTTAGTTGCATGTTCCTGCAGTTGTGTCTCTGAACACTACTCAGAGCTGACTTGCAGGGGATGCAGTGTGATTTTTTAGTCCCAGGAGCCCTTATTCAAGTTCCCAGGCTGAAGCTATTAATAAAGGGCAAGGCAAGTCCTTAGCCCTGGAAGGTTTTCTGAAAAGCTCGCTGCTTTGCTGCTCGTGCAGGTAAGCGGCACAGCCAGTGCACTTACTCTGCCAGATCTGGAGAGCACAGGTTTCCATGTGAGGTGTGTGTGCTAGGCTTGCATGAAATTTCTGTGAAAATGAAATGTAGAATTAAGTGGTTTATCGGTGAACTGTCGTTTTGTACCAAATGAAGTGTTTTGCTTAGAAATAGAAATTATTTAATCTGTCCTGAGATGATTATTTTCTGGGAAGCCATCTAGTTTTTAAAAAAGCACCATACACATTAAAGCACACACAGGTGCATGTGGTTAATGCAGGGGGCAGCAGGCAGGCAGCTGCTGGTGTATCCTGGCCCTGAGGCGGGGTTGCCCTCTGCAACAGATCTCTCACGAGCCCCAGGCTCCAGCTGTAGGCACAAGCTCTGCGATCCTCACTTGTCACTAAATTGGCCCTATCTGATACTTTATCCTTTAAAGTTATCTGAGGTGGTTTAATTGGCAGCATTTGCATGGGACCAAGGATAGAGATTGTGACCAAAGTTCATACAACAGTGGAACAGTCTCTGGATCAAAGCTTGAATAATAACCAAAGGAAACTGTGTTGTTTTTGCAATTCATATATGTTTGTTTAATAAGACCATTAGCAGGCTTCTTCCTGTGACTGTTTATTACTTCTTTAACTATTTATTGAATACTTGAGTCTTTTCTTTTTCTTTCATCAATTTTTAATATCATATTAAAGTCTCTCAAAAAAACTTGCACAATTAGAGATAAAATTTGGCTGTGTCTGATGGAAAACAGGGAAGGGAACTGCTGTGTCTTGGGAGCCAGTTTGCCTTGTGTCAAACCTGGCTTACATCCTAACCTAAGAACAGCTCTGAGGCTTTTACTTTTAAACGTTTCTTTAGCTCGGAAATAAGGATGGAAGAACGTGGGGACCTCATGCACTTTTTAGGCTGGAATCTTCTTATACCACCAATGGCAGTTTAGCGAAGTGCACGTTTCAGCGAGCTTGTGCTGTTTCTTCCCCAGTTCTTCTGCCAGAAGAAGAATAAAAAAGACTTGACAAGCTAGAATAACTGTTGTCTTATATGTCACTATTCTAGCCTGGTGAAAATGTCACTGAAGTCAAATAATTAGTGCTTCTTGAAAAATATAGAGCCAATTTGATTCTGATGATTTATATTTAAAATGATGCTAGAAATCCTGTAAATACAAGGAAAAGAAATCAAACTATCCAAACAGTTTGTTAATCAGTCCTGGATCCTGGGAGCTTTTTGCACTGGTGAATGATTGGGTTAGAATTTCTCCTGTCCCAGAGAATGGCAAGGAGGGAAGGTGCCCAGCTGGATTTCATTCTTACTGTTTAGATTTTGAGTGTATGTCTGTATTTACAGCAATCATTTAAATACTGGTCATAAACTTTAGCATTAGAAACAGCTTTATATTTGAGTAAATGTTCCTGTAATCTCCATCTCAACATTTTTTAGTTGTGTCAAATACACTTAACAAATAAAAGTAGTTATTAAAATATATCCATTAAGAAGAAAATTGCAAAGCAAGAAGATATTGCTGGCAAGCTTGCGCTGACCTTAATGGAAGAACATTTGCTCTTGATCTCCTGCCAAAATCCACGGGTAAACGAACTAGCAAGCCCTAGGCTTTCCTTGAAGAGTTCCTGCCCTGTCCTCTCTGATCTCGTCAAATGAGAGGTTACTGAGACAGCAGGACAGACCTCTGACTGCTGTGCTTGGTAGTGGGAAACTGTTAAAAGCAAATTTGGAACTATTCTGAGATTTTAAGAGAGCTTTGTGTTTACTGACTGGAGGAGGAGTGAAGATGAGGTTTTGTTTTCTCACATTTGAGTTTTTCCTATTATTGAGGACTACCTTTGTGTGTTAGGTGAAGGATGATCAGTTAGTCCTGACAAGAGAAGAGCACAATTTTCACTTTCTTAAATAGTTCTGGTAATAATCTCAGTTATACATTATAGCTTCATTTATGTTTTAAGCTGTTGAATTGTTTTTATTGAGGCTCTGCAGAAGAGGAACCACAAATTCTGTGATAATCCACAAAGTAACTTAATGGGACAGACAAATAGATATGGGCAAAATTGATGGCTTGAAACACAGTGGCATCTGTGAAACTCTGCCTCTCTGTTTTATTTTTAGGTCATGGCTGAGCAGAGAAGCGTGTGGAGCTTGTGTGACATGTTCAAGAGAGACTTCTTGAGAGGTGACATGTGATTAGTTAGTGCCTAGGTGGCTTGATGGCTCTCGCTGACTGCAAACCAAAGCCATCCTTCTACCAAAGCAAAAAACAGGCAGAGCACGGGCTGACTGCAGAATGCTGTTTCCAAGGAAGTGAATTGTGAAGAAGGGACTCATGAATTTCGATCGCGGAGAATTGGAGAGCATCTCTGGTAAGCTGGAAGAACAATTGCATTATACATCCCAAATAAATCTCATATTTCTTGAAAAAGCTAGCTGGAGACCTGGGTAGAGAAAACATTAAAGCTTTTTTTTATTTCCTGAAGATAATTTTTATCTTCAGGAAATAATAGATAATCGTTGTATGCCTTGCATAGTTATATACAGAGTATTTTAGCATCTTGAACTGATTTTTTTGTCCCCTTCTCAACCCCCACCCCTCCAAGCAATTATGAAAAGATGTGGAAAAATAGGAAGAGCTAAACTTCCCTTTCCCTATTTTGGGTACCATGTTCACATGAAGTGTGATTCAGCGGGGATGATACTGGAATTTATATTTCAGCTGCCTGATTTCAAGACAGTATGCTGTTGATTTTCTTGTAGCTACTTTAGATTAGTTTTTCCAACCTGTGTTTTATACCAAACAAAAAAGAGAAACAGAAAAAAAAAGGGGAAAAGGGTTTCCTTCGGGAAAAGAGAACTATATCATGCTAAAGCCAGTGGATCCTTACAAAATCCATAGCTGGTGTGTTTGTTCTTTAGTTTTGAGAATGAAGAGGAAAAGCAGAAATTGAAGCTTATTAAATACACCATATTTAAGAAATGTGAGGCTTGACTGCCCTCTGGGAAGTTACAGAATCAGTTGAGGATGAAAATTGTGAATATTAGAGTATCAATCACAGTATTGAGTCAGTAAAAATTCTGATAATTTGTCTAGAGAAAAAAAATTGCTGAAGGTTCATAAAATCTTTATTAACATATAGAATTTGCACCACTATGGTGCCTATGTAGCACATGTAATAGTAGTGTGCTTAGTTTTGGTGGCGTGGCGTTTGCTTGCTTTTAGATGTCTGCTCCAGTGAAGACCTTCCTGAGGTAGAGCTGGTGAGCATGCTAGAAGAGCAGTTACCAGAGTACAAATTACGAGTGGATTCTCTGTACCTGTATGAGAATCAAGACTGGATCCAGCCCCCTACGTGCCATGGCCGTCTTCCTGAAACCGCTTCCTCGCTTCGTGATGAGGAGACCTTCCGTTACATGAGTGAGTGTTTAAGGCCTAAAGATTTTTTGCACTTAACTGAGGAGAAAAAAAGAAAATAGCAAGTGGTTAATATTAAAATGTAACGTTCAAATCTACAAAATTCTGCACAGGAGGAGCAATAAGCTGAATTCAGAGAAAATGCTTGTAGCTCAGCTCTGCCATTCTAAGAGCTGACCTAGCCTGTCCCATGGCTGCATGATCATTTGTTTTGACACAGAGGTAAGAATGGAAACCTGTGGCAGGGAAAAAGAGGCAGGAACCCATAATTGTACTAGATTAGATGTGACACAAAAGACACAGAGTGAGGAGCAGTTCCGTTTCCAGGAACATTAATGATGCTGTGGTTCCTTTGTAGATGTTCACCATTTGTTTTGTGTCAGTGCTTCTTCTGAAATGCTGTTAATGGTTTCTTTTGGAGATAAAAATTTGGGAATGCCAAGTAGCTTGGTACTACATCATCATTGATCACCGCCTTCTCATTTTTAAAATAAAAAGGGCCTTATGGCTATTATAATTACAGCAGTTATAAACAAAACAGATAGTTGGTCTTTGGAAAGAAAATGTCAGCTTTGGGCAATCTGAGGAAAACTCTCCCCTTGACTATATTAAAATCAAATGTTTTAGAAGGCTAGTGAAGAACTGAACGGTTACTTGCCTGTACTTTTAAGTATTTTCCTATTGCAATTTCATTTTGGAATGCTTTCAGAAAAATGGGGGAGTCCTGTTTGGGAAGAACCACTTAGGAGAATGAACTTGGTGTTTAGATACAGCTTATTACTTCTCAGTAATGATTACCTTTTTCTTGTATGTTCCACCACCGAAAGCTTTTTGCTGGTGCTCCACCCAGGGAATATAGCAAAAGAGTAAATAAAGTACTACCTTCTAAGCATGTAATGTCCCGCAATTTAAGGAGATCTTTACTCTATTGAACTTGCAACCTTGGAATTCTTTTTAAGTATGGAAAGTATTTAAAAAGGCATTTAATGTTTATTGCTCTATTTATGATAATAATATCGCAAGCCTAAACGTTTTTGAATTGATTGAACATTCTTATAGTTCCCTTGAAGCCACTGTAGTCACTGGGGTGTGTACTTGCCTATACATTCAATTCTAAAGAGGTGGGATCAGAGTCTGTCGGTGTTGGAAACAAGTCCACAGAAAATGCAGCTTTGCTGAGGCTCTTCCCAGCGTGATTAAGAGCAGAGCTCTCTGAGAGCTCTCCCTGCTAAGAGACAGCCCTGCTGGCAGTGTGAGCTTGTGTTACCCGGCCATGGTGACAGAGGCAGGGTTTAAAACACAAGGTCTTCTGTTTATTATTTAATTGCTTAGGGACTGCAGAAGGTGGGGCCTTCCTCTTTCACCCACTGAAAAATACTTTTTAACTGTAGGAAGAAATGTCCTGATTTTGAATTTGAAAGAGATTTTTGAGTGTTTGCCATAGCTGTTTTCTTGACAGCCTCGAAAATGCCCTCTTACAGTGATGAAAGTGAATCTTCAGAATGAGTTGGTCTTACAACTTTGCATTTTATGATAGCCTGGATACTTCTTCATGCCAGATTAAAATTTAATCATGCTACTGGGATGCGAAACACTTCATGTTAATGTGAAAGGATCACTGGTGGGAATAACAGACAACTAATCCCATCATTTAAGAACACTCTTGTAACTGCCAAATCAAATAAATTCAGAATAAATAAAGCTTACGTTTCTCCTAGAAATTGTCCACTGAGTTTGACCATAGTCATCTTCATATTAGTTCTTTTGAGCCTAGCAATTTGTAGGAAGACAGATACAACCACGAATGAGGATTCAGTTATAGTCTGTAAACATACTTCTACATGAAGTTTATAGCTCTTTCACTAGTGACTATAACTGTGAATAAATACGACAATTTATTAAAACTCATGCTGATGAGGCATAAGTTGGGTTATCTCTGAGTTTGTTTCCAATGAGAGTATGTGTGTATATCTATGGAAAAATTGTTATAATTTTTTTCCAAAAGAGTATGGTAGGCTCATGATGTGGGTCAGTGTGCAGCCTGTACAGCACGCAGGGAAAAACTCAGTTGATTACACTTGGGCTCCTCCTCTTTTTATGGCTGTTGCTGCTCTTTGAAGATTTATCCAACGAGCAATTGAGTCTCCCTGGCAGTGTTTTCACTGAGGTGGAAGGATATCTTCTGCTTCAGCTGTGGTAGCGTAGGTAGGGAGCGGAGTTACAAAACCTCCATCCTTGGAGCTCCTTTATAAAAGCCACTAAAAGGACATGGCAGTGGATAACAAGAACATGAATCAAAACGAGGAGTTGTTGGCAGCCTTCACTTTGCAAGGTGAGTAAGAGGAGGTTACACGTGTATGTAAGGAGACAGAATTCTAACAAAATGAGTATGATTGTAATCTGTACTGGGTGAAAATAACAAAAGGTCTATGGAGCTAAGTTTTAAGGCTGTTAATTCTGGGATTTCTTTTACCGGAGGAAATATTTTGGGGACAAACTTTTTGTTATTTTTGCATTAAGGAAAGGAGGCATCAAAAAACTATTTGAGTAACCATGTATGAAATCAGCATAAATTAGCTCATTAAGGTGACCTAGCACTGAATAGATGTTGAATCATCCGATAGGAACATTTACCACAGGAGATCGGGCTGCAACCTTGTGCTTGGAAGGGCTGACACTTCATACCCATGTGCAGGGAGTTTCAGATGAGTGAGTCTGCGCTCTGCTTTCATCACATATTTGCAACTGTTGTCAAAGCAGTGCAGTAAAGGGGACCTCTAAAGTGCCTGTCTTGCCACAGACAGAACTAGATACTGAAGTACTGTATATTTTGGGGAAAAAAAATCTGTTTTGTTTTTCTCCTGCTTGGAAATATAATTAGTAAATGGCACTGCTGTAAGTTCAAAGTTTCTAATTGTCCAAATAGCATGTGTTGGCCTTTGGTTTTTGTGCCTCCTGATCTACCTGGGAAAAAAGTGTTTCATTTGTTAGTTTGATTTTTTTTTCCATTGCAAATTATTTGAGAGAAACAGCTAAGTATCCCTCATTCTTCTATATCATTCTTTCTCTTCACCTCTTCTTCATGACTGCCTAACTTTTTGCTCAAACCAAAATGCAACTTTTTTTCCCCTATAGTGTTGCTGTAGTGCCATATTATGTAAGATTATGTGTGGAAGTTACCTAAGTAAAGGGCATATGCAGCTTATGCAACATATAAATAAAATGGATGGTGTGCCCTTCGAGTTAATGCTTCACTGTCTCAGTGAAATGTGCAGCCCTCAGTGAGAACAAACCAAAAAAGACCCAGAGTCGACACCAGTACCTCTATTCAGAGTACGAAGCAGGTGTAAGCACGGAAGGAAAACAATTTCTCAGAAGTAAATTTAGACCAACTCTGATAACAGTCTCACCTTGCTATGTGGTGCTAATGGAATTAGTTTCAAAACAGGACAACCTAGAAATTCTACTGAAGCAGATACTTCCTTATTTTTTATATTTATATTCTTGCCACCTTTGCTTTCATGATGCTGATTCCATAAGGCAAAAATGAAGTGCTAGGGAACTTCAGTAGAACAAACATCCACTCAGCACAAACACTCATTCCCTGTAAGTAAAATGTGTAATTCCTCTCCAGAGGGCTATCATATTTAAATCGCTCTTTAAAACTTGTAAGAAACTTTCAGTAATACAAAATAGATGTTTTGGTGGTGGCAGATGCATGCAACACAGTCTATACCCTTAAATTCTAAATCTTTCTACCTTCTGTTCTTTTTCCTCCCTTTCATTTTCTGTCATTCTAGCTTTTATCGAACTTCCTCCCTCTTCCTTGGCTGAATCTCACAAATTTGCACAAGGTAATTAATGTTTCTTATTTACTGGAATATTTTAGTTCTCAAGGCAAGAACTAGCAGGGACCAGTGCTTTGTTTTAACACTGTTTTTTTTTTTTTTTCCTAAAGTTGCCATAAATTCTTTATGCTCTTTGTTTCTTACTGACTCAATCTTATTTTTTAAGGGTTTTTTTGAGTCCTAATTGATCTCTTTTTTTTTTTTTTTAGCTTTAATTTTACCAACTCTTCAAACGTTTAAGTCATTGTATCAGTAAGATAGGATTTGCTATTGCATATAAATTGCAAACATAAAGCTTTTTTGCCCGTTTCTTTTTTAACTGTTTCTGAGATGACCAAGCACTCCATAAATTAGTTTTCATGATTGGGCTCTGGGGTTTCCAGGCTTCCTGTTTATAACTGTCACACAGGCTAACGTGGGTTTTGTCCCAAGGGTGAAGCTTGCAAATGTTTTCAGCTATGTTTGGACATGCAGTGGTGCCCTTCCTCTCTCCTCAGCAGCCCGGATGATTCAGTAGTTTAACTGTATTCAAAAAGCTGCTCTTAAGACGTTTTCTACCTTTCAGAAATGTGAAGGATGTGTGTGCACCTCAACTTTTAGCTAATCTTACTGAAAGCTATCCATGTTTAACACTTAATCAGTCAATCTCCCAAATACTTTTGGGATATTATTTTGTATTTCTGAAGTTAAGATGCATTTTCACAGCCTCCACTCTTTCCCCCAAATAATACTGTATTTGTGCTTATTTGTGTATATAAAGAAAAGAGCTCATCCTCCAAGTTTCTGCTCTCTCCTTTTCCAGTGTTATTCCTGTACTTAAGCTGCCTCAATAAGTATTTTTGTTTTCTCTTCTCAGTTCTTGGCACAGATAATGTGGAGCAAATAGCGAAAAGCTACAGTGATGCTGACATGGTCAAACATTTGCTAGCTGAGGTACGCTCCTCTCCCTAATGCTTTATTAGTATATTTGAAGACAGGTTTTATTCGGTTGTTGGGAATTCTGCTTTACCTTTAGGTAATTTAGCAAATATTGAAGCACCTGAGGTAGTGAAAAGCTGTCTGGAGGGCTGCGCTATCCCAGAAGCCAAGTTTAGCAAAACTGTGGCTGCTTCACAGGAGGTAGTGAGGAAAGGCAGAACGGAAGAGCTGCCTTACACTTTCATACTGCTCCTCAGCTTCCACCTTTCCATCACTGTTTCATTCAAATAGTCCGTCCTGGAGAAGGTGATGCTTCAAAGACTGCAGACCTAAGTGTATGTTGCTGCTTGGAATGATATGAAAGACCCCATATTAGCTTTCCAGTATCAGCACAAAAAGCTAAACTGCTCTCTAGGTAGTTGCTGTTTCTTTTTCCTTCCCTATTATTGCAAATGTCTGTGAAAAAGAATGAGCTGTGTCAGGAAACACAGTAATGGATGTGTTTTGGATCCAGGTAATGAAACATTAACTGTTGTTCTAATGAGCACTGCTGAAGCAATCCATCGGAGAGTGTGGGGGGATCGCAAAGCTATGATGTGTTGACAAATAGCCAGCAAAATTTAAAGTTACTCTGAATTTAAAATTTGCCTGATCAGAAGCAGACATTTGTTCTCATTCTGTGAACAGAGAGATCGGGACCTGGAACTAGCAGCTCGAATTGGACAAGCCCTTCTTAAGCGAAACCATCTTCTGACAGAACAGAATGAAGCACTAGAAGAACAGCTAGGACAAACTCTAGACCAAGTGAGTGATTTCTTTTCCTTTGTTTTTTAAGATGAGAAGGATTAACTGAGGCGTATTGTTTCGCTGTGATAGCTGATTATTGCTGTTCTCAAACTACACAAATAGATGTAGAGGGCATTGCTCTAATTGTCAGTTTTCAGTCAGCTTTCTTCATCCAGAAGACTGTAATTACTAAGAAGTTGCAAACATAATGGGTATTTTCATAATATACCTATAGCAGAGCTATATTTTTGGAAGCATTTGTTTTGAGCATCACTCTGATATTTTGATTTTAAGCTATGAACCTAGTAATCGCGACAAAATAAGCTATGTGGTTGGCATCTGGCAGAATCTTTCACAAAACAACATCACAAGTGAGGAAACAACCAGAGAATGAGCTTGATGGGGTGTTTACATTAAAAAATACATTTAAATAAATGACATGAAAACAATTCTTTTCAAGATCCTTACTTCATCTTTTACTACAAAGAATCTGTTTTGGTCATCTTTTTCTGGTTATTCTTGCTTAAAAAAAGAAGTTGGCAACCTATAAAATATCCCAGATTTTTATCTCTGGCTAACACAGATGTTTTCTAGGTTAATAGTGGAAAGGATTCAATTGCTGATATAGAACGGTATCCAGGTGATATATAGATACTTATAATTAGCTATAAGCCAGAATAGACTTATGTATTCATGTAAATTTGGATATGTAGAATGCAATACAGCTAAATCTGAGACCTTGCTTTTCTTTTGTTTTTGTCTGGCCTGCAGTTCATTTCATGTGTGGATTTGTGGGACAGATACCTAAGATTTCTTTTTTTTTTCCAGGAAGTTATAGTGCAGAAGAAACATATTAGCAAGCTAAAATGTGTCAAAGCAGCTTGAAAATTATTATTTAAAAAGTAGGTTTTGTCATCCTTTCCTGTCTTACCTTGTTTGTCTCCCTTATAGCGTTGAAGTTGTGATTTTGAGAGCTATAAAATAAACAGAACCTGAATCTTCTCTGGAAATATATATAAATTGGTCGTGACTTGTCTGTTGTTTTTAATCTCACTTTAGACTGGACCTCTGATATTTCTAGAGTTTTGAGGTTGCACAAATAACTTGCTATACTGCTACATAGCTAAAGTATATATCTTAGGCTGGTGATCTTTTTTGTCTTAGGTTAACCAGCTGCAGCACGAACTGTCCAAGAAGGATGACCTGCTTCGTGTTGTTTCGATTGCTTCTGAGGAGAGTGAAACAGATTCCAGCTGTTCCACCCCACTTCGGTCCAATGAATCCTTCAATGTATCACACAGTCTCTTGCAGCTGGATATCCTGCAAGATAAGCTCAGGGAATTGGAAGAGGAGAACCTTGCTCTGCGATCAAAGGTACACATTTGAGATAGATCAGGATATCATGGCCAAATACTTACCCTCCACCCATCCTCATCCTTCTGTTTCTTTTACTAGGAACTGCCACGTTCCTAGTTCTCCTCAGAGCCTACTAGTGTTCCTTTCCCACTAGCCTTAAGATAAGTGAAAGGATATAGGCACATATGTGAGCACCCAGCACAATTTCTTGGACCTCTGAGGCCTTCAGGTCTGTGTGACTTGTTACCCGTTGTGTGGGGTAAATCCGATTGCAGTTTATTGCATTATTGGAATTCTATTGAGCTGACATTGCAAGCTGTATGCAATTTGAAGAGTCTATAAACTTTTTTTTTAAATTATATTTAAAAAATTCTAAATTTTTAAATTTTATAAACTTTAAACTCGTTAAAGATAAATTTAGTTCCGAGTATGTGATTAGTTTTCATATTTTAATTGATATGTGCAAAATATGAGCAGAGGCTTTATGCCTTTACAAGGTTAGTTAGCAAGTGCCTAGACAAAATAAATAGCTGTAAAAGACAAGGAACAAAAGGTAAAGGTTACAAGAATCGCAGTCTTCAGATGCAAATTATCCCTTCTCTGGAATTGGAAATTTTGTAAAATAGCGAAGAGACTTTTTTTAAGGAAAGAGTTGTTTTGCTCTTAAATAAGTCTTTTACAATACAAGCTTGAGGTTGCATGTTACAACACTTTTCGTTAACAAAATATTGGTCTGGATTGGAAACAGAAGATGGAACAAAGGCAACAGGGAACAAAAATCTTGCTGCTTGTAGTTCTAGTTCTCTGTGGTATCCTCCTCTCTCTTTTCTTCCATCTCCATTTGTTTCCTCAGACTTTCATTTCCAGTGTCAAAAACTTTTAGTTTAATAATGATGATGGAGAAGAGAGTTGAGAATATGTAAAGCCAGATTTATATTGCTCAGAAATGATTAAGTTTCTCTGATTTGTTACAAACTCTGCTGTGTCTAGTGCTTACAATTCAGGGACTAGAATTTGTTAATGTGAACAAAATATATTTTCCCCCCCTTGTTTTGTCTGCAAAAAATGTATTTTCCTCCTTGTTTTGTTTCCAAAACACTCAGCCTGAGAAGCGTGTTTTCCCTGAAACTGTAAAGATCAAATGGGTATGTTAGAAGTTCTGTGACACAAGAACAAGGGAGTGTCAGGCTGCTTTTATGCTGTCAACCCTGCTTATGGTTATGAAACTTAGCAGACCAGGAAGGAATTTAGTCCATCTTAGTAAGTAGAACTGGAGTTAAAAAGAGATCGCTGTTGGTATGAGGTTGTATCACCACCCGCATTGGCCTCAAGGTCGCACTGAGCCTCAAGCACCTTGAGCCTGTATTTGTTTGCCCTCCTTTTTTTTTTTTTTTTTTTTTTTTTTTTAAATCTCTAAGAACAGCCTTGAACCATTTATATTTATGACAGTGTTAAGTGAAGTGCCTTTATCTGCAGTTGTGCATCCTTGCTTCTCTTCACTTGAACAGTCTTTAAAATCAATCATTACGTTTTCTGAGTAATTTAGTAGCGAGTAGTCCTGAATACAAAGACTGTTGTGGGCAAGGGTTAGAGTCAAACTGACAAGCCAAATGAAGGTGGAAATCAGTATGTCTGATGTTGCTTAACCTGGTGGTGAGTCAGTCCCTGGGCCAGAAAACTCAAAGGACAAGACGGGAAAGATGCAAGGTTGCTGTTCTGTTAAGAGTTTTCACTGCCATGCTAGGTTTGGCCTGTATCATTTACTTTTCAAGATTTCTTTGTATGAAGAAGTTTTGAAGCAAATTCAGGTACTTGCAGTTTACATTTCCTTGCCAAATCACATATTTTGCAGCCTTTTATTATTATTATTATTATTATTATAGACAGGAGAGAGATCATATTATCTGCATGTGGGCATCTTTCATTCAAAAGACTTCCCCAGCTCAGGGAAACAGGTTGTGGTGGGGGAAAAATGGACGAGAAGATAGATACAAAGAAATTGCAGAAGTAAATAGAAATAAATAAAAATATATAATGTTAAGATAAACATATATTCAAGTATAAATGTAAGTTGCAAAACCTATAATTTTCTTGAAGGCTTGCCATCTGAAGACAGAAACCATTACATATGAAGAGAAGGAGCAGCAGCTGGTTAACGACTGTGTTAAAGAGCTACGTGAGTATCCAGGATGTCCCTTGCAATGACAAAAAGGTATTTGAGCATCCAGTACCCGCAATTCTTAGTTATCAGTGCATGGACCCTGAAATACTCATTCTAAATTACTGTTTCTCTCCAAAAATATAAGTTTATTTTTAAATCAATTATGTACAAAAGCATTTAAATTGGTAAGTGTTCTGTCCAGAACCATGAGCCTTAGTTGCAAAGAACTGCAGTTACCAATATACAGGTCAAAAAGCATTCTGCAATACTAAGGAACAACCCTTGTTTTCTGTGGTGGCTGTGTAACCCGGGGTAGAGTATTTTACCTACAGCTATTATATATGTGCTACCTCCTTTGTGGCATATCAATAAACTTAAGCTTAGATTACTTTATTCTGTACAGCAACCATAAAGTTATTTGCTTTTTATTTGTTCCAGAGAACCATAAAATGCAGTGAATGAACTCCTAGCTGTGAGTTACTGTGGTTTGTGGTTCCTCTGTAAAATCCTCGGCAAGTAAAGTTATTTCATACATTGAGAAATTCAGGAACTCCTGTTTTATGTAATCTTACAGCACATATAAGAACACTATACACTTTAGACAGAATATTCTCCCAAAGGATTTCTTGTCTGTGACTTAAAAACTTATGCCTTCAGGATGAAAAGTACCTAACTGTGAAGTTAATTGTCAGCAGGCGTGTGGCAGGCTTCTTCCTACAGTATAACTCTGATTTCTACCAATTAAACATGTATCTAACAAATTTACACTGTTTCTAAAAATAAAATATTTATCACCATCAAAGAGAATTCCTTTTCCAACTCAAAATCTGTTATGAATGATGGAAAAGCTTCTGGTTTTAAAACAGTAGATACTGGGATATTTAAAGGTTATGTTTGTAAATTTTTAGTCTGTTCTTTATGCAGGCTTGACCAGATATTGTTGTGACTTTTTTATGCTTTCAGGGCAGGTAAACAGTTTCTTAACTGTCATTGTATTAAAATATTTCAGTCTCTGAGGTACTTTGTCCACTTACTTGGTGAGTTTGTTCACTCAAAGGATCCAAAAAAAAAAAAAAAAAAAAAAAAGGAAACAGGAAATTGTGTGTACTGGGTCTTTAGGGAATACAGTTATCAGAATCAAGAGCTAAATGGCCATATGTTTTGCAGAACTTCTGTCTTTTCATGTATCAGTGACATACATCACTATATTTACTGTGTTTTGGGTGTGTTTTTCTTTGGGTTCTTTCTTACCTTTTTTTTTCTTTTTTTTTTTCTTTTTTTTCCCAATATGTTACCTTTACCTTTAAAATAAAGTCTCTTCCTTCTCCTGCTTCCCACCCCTTTCCTTTATCTTGTACTTTGTGTATGTTCCAGGGCCTCCCATTCTTACAAAATGTGAGTTGATTTCCTAAGACTACTGGTCCTTTTAGAGATGCCTGACACTCACAGACCCCCTGTTATTTTCATCATGTGGTGGAAAAAGCTCTCTACTTCATAAGCTTTTCTTTTATTTTGAAGGGCAATCGAATGCTCAGATTTCCAGAATAACAGAGGAGCTGTCAGAAAAGAGTGAAGAGGTGGTTCGCTACCAGGAAGAGATCTCATCCCTCTTGTCTCAGATTGTTGATCTCCAGCATAAACTCAAAGAAGTAAGGGAGCAGGGGGAGTGTGTGGCTGTGCTTGTGTGTGTGCACGTGCTACTGGCGGGGAGAGCTGGGGACCACACCACAGAGAGCGGCACTATCGACTCTCTCGGGGGAATCAGCTGAGAAAATAATTAGCATTTTTTGTGTTTTCAGCATGTGATTGAAAAAGAGGAGCTGAAACTTCACCTACAAGCGTCCAAAGATGCTCAGAGGCAACTGACAGCAGAGGTACGTAAGACTTCTCTGTGTATGTTTGGAATAGAACATGAGAGAAAAAAATAAAAGAGAACAGAAAGTGGGTTTTGTTGGTGTCTTGTTTTTTGATTGATGGATTTTTTTTTTCTATTCACTTCTAGGCAAATGTTTGGAGAAAAAGAGTAATTTCTTAGATAAGTCGATAAAAATATTTTTGTAGTTCACACGAGTCTGAAAGACAAGGGTAGTGTGCAAGCAGGTAGATGTTACTGTTTTCATTTATCATGACAGAATAGCGCTTTAATGTGACCCTTACCAGTTATATCAACAGTACCGTAGCTCACTAGATTTTGAAGTCCTCTTCTATGCTTCTGTTGCATTTCTAGTTAGTTTATTTAGAGTGGTTTTGGTGTATCTTGCTTTGGATTCTACTGTACCTTTTCCTCCTTGGAGTTTTCCTTTGCACTTCATGTCTTACCACTAAATTGCGTGGCTGCCACGGTGAACACCATCTGCTGCTACTTCCATTTCCAGATGCTGGCATGTGCAGTGCGTGCAGAGAAATACAGTAGTGTTGAATCAATATCTTCAGTACAAAACCCTATGAGTTTCATTTTGTCTTTTTCTTGCTTCTGTTGGTGCTTATAGGCAGCACTGATGTCCTCTTCTCTCTTCCAGCTCCATGAGCTGCAAGATCGGAACATGGAGTGTCTGGGGATGTTGCAGGAGTCACAAGAAGAGGTGAAGTTGCTGCGCAGCAGAGCCAGCTCTGCGGCCGCTCTCTGCCGTCCCCAGGCACGTGGAGCATTTCCTGGGGTAATGAGTACCACTAGCTTGGGGTATAGCTGCTGGTAAACAGGGCCCATGGTAGCGTAAAATGAAGAGGAAAAAATAGCTGCTGCTGGAGCCACAGAGAGAGCACCTGTGCAGCAGGCGAAGGGGCTGATCTTACAGTCTCTCAGTTCTGTATTCACTTCATGTATTCACTTCATGTAGTTCATGTATTCACTTCTGAGAATTTTGTGCTTCAGGAAAACATTCGTTCACTTGTCATATAGTGGTGTTAATACAATTTCCTTTTTAAATGACTGTTCTGTTAATTACAGGAATTGGTGTGTTCTACAGCTAATGCTCAGTTGTGCTAGTGTGTCATTCCATGGTGATGTGAATTTTATACCTTGACAGAATTTCTTTAAGAAACAAAGTTTTTTGTTTGTGTCTTCTGCTTTTTTTTTGTGCATTTTTCCAAGTTCCAAGAGTTCCAGTTTTAATGTGCATGATTTATGAGGTAGTCTTATGTTTTTACCTCCTTAGAAAATTTTAAGCATCATCAGAAATACATGACTTTAATTGAATTGTGAGAGATGACCAATTCAATGGAAGAGGTTTTTGAAACTTTTATTTTCCCCCTCTTTGGTCTGTTGAGGTCTGTTCTAATTACTGTGTTCTTACAAGTTGCTGGATATCCTGGCAATTTATCGGGTTTTGTGTGGCTGTTTAATGCAGTAGCCACCATGTACATATGTTTTGGCTTTGAAGGAAGTGCTCTTGCAATTGTCACTTAATTCAAGCAAACAACATAAAGTATCCCCCAAAGTGTAGCTGTTGCTGGTGTAAACTGAACCCAAACTATTTATATGTAGGTACAGTTAGGGTGGAAAGTCCCTGTCTTCCCCCTTCGGAGAGCTAGACTGTAACACGCTGCTGCAAGCTGCTGATATGGGAAAGGCGAGGGCAGACTTTTGAGTTTTTAAAAATGTTTTCTGTTAAGTTGTTAGGAAGAATACTTGAATCTAATTGATAATTCTGTTGGTTTGTGTTTTTCTTTAGGATTCCCTCGCAGCAGAAATTGAAGGGACAATGCGGAAGGAATTGTGTCAGGGGGAACAACCTGTTCCCTCTAACCAAAAGTATGTTTATCAGCTTCATCTGTATATAGATTTTGGCATTTTTCCATATACCTCTAATGAATGAGATGAAACTGAATTCTGGAAATCTGTAAGCCTGGATGTTCCTGCTGATATTTTGTCTTTGTTATTAAAAGAAGCTTTAGTGTATTTGATAGTTTTCTCAGCATTGAAAGCTACCATTCTAACTCAATTCTGTGTGAAAGTTGGGTAATAACTAAAAGCATTTTATTTCCTTTTTGAATTTGTCCAAGGCCCTGAAAGCCAACTCCTGGAGCCCTTAATTCTGAGTAAGGGTTAAATAGATATCCTTGACAGTTCTCTACTGATTATCAGCAGAGTATTTTGTTCTTTCAAGTCAAAGTGAGTGGTAATTCTGATATTTTGTTAGAACAGTATTTCTCACAACATGAGTTTCTTGGGCAATCCCATTTTAGCCATGTCTCTGCGGCCTTTGGGAAGCCTGTTGCTCAAAGCTTTTCTTTGCTATATCCTTCTGGAATGCTTCTAAAAATATATATATCCTTGGTCTTTTTGCTTGGCTCTAGGGTTCAACAGAAGCGAGTATTTGACACTGTCAGGGTTGCTAATATCACTCGTGGTCGGTCGGCCTCTTTTCCTGCCCCGCTGCCGATCCCCGGGTCCAACCGATCCAGTGTTGTCATGACGGCCAAGCCCTTCCAGTCCGGGCTGCAGCAGCCGGAGCGCCGCGGGCAGGCGACACAGAGGAGTAGCTCTGAGAAGAACCTGAGGTAGGGCACACTGCTTGCTACTAGCTTTCTAAATTAAGTGAATGAAAACTAGGTCCAAGCTGCTGTGTGCAGGAGAAATATTTACTCAAACGGTCTTAATATCTACTGTAACTTAATTGCTTTTTATCCTAGGGACACAGAAAAGGCGGATCAGCCAGGAGACCCTGGAGACAGTGACTTAGCCACAGCGCTGCACAGGCTGTCCCTCCGTCGGCAGAACTACCTGAGCGAGAAGCAGTTCTTCGAGGAGGAGTGGGAGCGAAGGATGCGTTTGCTGGCCGAGCAGAAGGAAGAGGCCAGTGGCTGCAGCACGCCGTCAGAAAGCTCCTGTTCCCTGGGTACCAGCTCCGAACTCACGGATCTTTCTGCCAGCTCGAGTAACTTCCGGGTCCTCCTACCAGAAAAATTGCAAATTGTCAAGCCCATTGAAGGTGAGAGGACGATCTATCTTCCTTCCTTCCTTCAGCAGCAGAGTATTGTAATTTAATTTGTTAGATAAATTATTGTACAGGTAGGTATAATATGCAGTAAGAGGGGAGAATAATATTCTGTAGGTCCTGCTTGGTTTTCCTGCATGGCACCGAGGGTTAGACTTGTTGTTATTCTGATGAGTGTTGCCATCCGGGTATGCTACAAGTACCACAGTGCCAGCCCCAGTTGGTTGAGTTGTTTGGATCTTGTGCTTTGTAATCCTGCGCTAATAGCCGGGAGGCCTTTCTCAGCACTTCTCTTTTGCCACCCCAGGATCTCAGACCCTTTTTCACTGGCAGCAGCTCGCTCGACCAAACCTAGGCACCATTCTGGACCCAAGACCAGGTGTCGTTACCAAAGGGTTTACTCCTCTGCCTGATGACACCGTGTACCACATCTCTGACTTGGAAGAGGATGATGAGGAGGGGGAAGGAGGTATAACATTTCAAGTGCAGCCTGCCTTCCTGGAGGAAAGGAAACATGCAGTGAAAAAGCCAGTGGCAGGGATTTTCCTGCCACCTATTACTTCAGCAACTGTACCTCTCACTGGTAAGAAGCATGGTAAGAGTTTTTCTTCCTTTTGCATGCTGATTATTTTGAAGTTTTTAATCCATTCCTGGTGCTTTTGTTATTTTTGGCTCCCGCACACCACTTCCCCCGAATCTCAAGTCATTAAAATCAAAGTAGCATTAAAACAGGTGAGTTAGGCGGGGAGACAGCACCAATATCATTTGTGTTCTGCCAAATGCAGTGTTGGTGATTTCACAAGGTGAGGCTGATCTACTGAGTCTGTTTGCAGTTGGGGTGCTTGGCATCTTTTCTGGAATAAGATCAAAATCTGAATTATTTACCATATGCTAAGCAGTTGTCAAATTAAAACAGCTGAAGATAACTGGCTTCTTCAGTTCCCTTTTAAAAGGGTCTTATTTCATTAGTAGAAAGTGTTAAACCTATGTTCTGTGGGAAACTGTGTCCTGATAGAAGATGAGAGTGGGTAGCCTAAGAGAGGAAGAAATGATTTTATATTAAAATATTGCGGGACACCTGCTATCCTGTGAGCATTGACTTTATTTGGTATTTCAAAACACAAATCCAGAGGTGAGATTGAGTTTGGAGAAAGGGAAAAACATTCCTGCTTTGTTTTCCTTGTTACAAGGACTCCTTCACTGTTTACGTGCTGAGTTCATTGTGACTGCAGTTGGGGATATCTGACTTAAGCTTCTTTTCAGGATTCTAGCTTTTACTAAGTTTTCTTTTGCTATAAGAACCTACCTGCAAGAACTTTGTTTTCTGCAGAGCTCCAAAGTGCATTTGGATGAGCTTGTAGGTGAGCTACTTCAAATAGAACCAAGTACAGGAGATGCAGTCGCTTTCAGCTCTTGTCTCAGAGCAGTTGGTAAATGTGGCAGCCATGCAGAATCGTCCTTGGGTTTAGATTCACTTTGGGTGTCTTATAGTCTCATTGGCCTTTACTGTTTTTGAGATTATTAACATTTGAGCAAAGTAGTTTCAGATTATTGTTTGTAGCTAAAAGTGCTTTAAAATGAACTGATGAGAGTATCTTTTTTCAATAGAAAGTATTTACCCTTGAGACAATACTGTTTTCACTGCCTTTGTTCTCTGTTAAAATATATATAGCAGTGGTTTTAATACTGTCTTAAGTTTTGCTTGATTAGTCCTTTTCTATCTTCATTTTTATGCTCACTGGATGTGAATGTACCACATTGCAGCCTCAAATCCAGGGAAGTGTCTGTCTTCCACAAATTCCACATTTACCTTCACTACCTGTAGGATCCTTCACCCATCCGATGTCACCCAGGTTACTCCCAGGTATGATGATTTCTGACTTTCTAGGAGCTGCTGCAGGAATAAACAGTTGTTTTCTGGCAATGTATGGACCATTTAAAAAAAAATGGGCAAAATAGGTATCAGTTGCTTCTTAGAATAGAAATATGATAAAAGAAATTTCCTATTTAAGCATTTAAGTTTACTTTCTTCTAAAGTACCCTGACCTATTTCCTACTCTCACTGTGGGAAAATTCAATTATTCCCTTTATAATTACAACCATTTAGCATCAGTAATATCCTACATGCTGCCTGGCTGCTTCACTGTTTTTAACTACGTTATTACTGGCTATTTTTATATATATTTGATTTAATACAATACAGGTGATTGTAGTTTATATTTCATATTCTATATGATTTTTAAGAGTCTTTATTATAAAGATTTTCAATACAGTTGCCTGTCATTATATACTGGCTTAGTTAGTTGGTTGTACCCTCTTCAAAACAGTGTGTACCTGTGCTAGGTGGATCACTTGTCTGGTTCACAGCTGTTGACCTGCTTGAATTTTCTTGTTTGAATACTCGTGTGGGGAGTGTTGGGCGGGCAGGGAGGATTTTTTATAATGCCTGTTTGTGGAGCTTCATCTGAGTTAATGTTGGAGCAGAAGAGATTACAATGTTTGTGCCTGGGAAATAAAGACTGGTATTAGCATGATATTTTGCAGCTGATAAGCAACCTGTCAAGGTTGAATTCCTTATACTACCTACAATGCATGTTTCAGTTGTCTGGAAGCTTAGCAAGTCTCCACTAATTAATGTTTTCCTCAAAAGAATAGTTTTTTTTTTTTCCATTTTCTTTTTTTTCTTCTGTGTTTCATCACCTTATCGCCTTAACATTGTTTTATGAAACATGCAATTAAAAGCTCCTGCTTGGTAGCTGTTCTTGGGAAGTTTTAGTCTCTCTTGTTCAATAATAGAGAAGAGGGGTTTTGTTTGTGTGCTTGTTTGTTTTAAGTTAAATAGAGGCATAACAAAACCAAGAGCTTGACTATATGAAACAATAAAATTTTAAAATGTATACGATTTTAAAAATCATATACAAAAGATAAAATTTTATCCTTACTGTTCTATAAATTAGAATAATGGCAGAAACTTCTCTATCAACATAGTATCTCCTGAATATTTTGCAGAGCAGAAATGCTGAAGCTATTAAAGCTGGAACTAGCAATGTTAATACCAGCAGCTTGCTTTCTCTCACATCTTCCACATACTACAACGCAAATGCAGAGCAGGTAAAATGATGTTTAACGCACGTACCCTCCGTGTTGTGTTGTTTTGTTTCAGCTCTGTGTGTGCTCCCTTTTCCCTTGGGAGCAGCACCGGCAGCGCAGCGGTGAGCACTCCAGCCATGTCCTACCGGCTCAGTATTGGAGAATTCCTCACCAACAGAGGAGATTCAACCACCACCTTGAGCAGCACCAGCAGTCTGGCCAAACTTCTGCAGGAACGAGGCATCTCTGCCAAAGTTTATGACAGCCCCATCTTAGAGAAACTGCCGTTGCTGCCGCCCCCTCAAACTGTCCCCATTCCTTCTACTCCACCAAATTCTCCCTCGCATTCGCCTTGTCCTTCCCCTCCACCATTTGAGCCTCGAGCACATCTCTCTGAAAACTTCCTGGCCTCACGACCAGTGGAGACTTTCTTGCAGGAAATGTATGGCCTGAAGCCCTCCCGCAACGCCCCGGACGTGGGCCAGCTGAAGATGAACCTGGTGGACAGACTGAAGAGGCTGGGCATTGCGCGGGTGGTCAAGCCCCCCGAGGCCCAGGACCAAAGGAAGAACCAAGGCATGGAGGTTGGCCTGCAGAGACAGGCCTCAGCTGCATTTTTAAATGCAGGTGGCAACTTAATGGCAGGACTGAGAAGAAACCAGAGCCTTCCAGTCATGATTGGGGCCCTGGGAGCTCCAGTTTGCACACAGTCATCAAAAATGGATATTCTAAAGGAAAACTGATTGGTTTGAAAAACGACTGATTTGTAGCGTGGTAAATAATAAATGAGGGCTACGTATTTAGCACAGACGTGGTTACAGAAGTGTTACAGAAGCGTTGGAGAAGGCATGTGCATGTTAAAAGATGTGGGAGAGACACGTGTTGGGATCAAAGAGAAAAGAACAGGGTTTGGGTTTGAGGAAAAAAGGGCTCTGTGGAACATAAGAAAGAAGAAACCAAAGCTTAGTTTTGAGGCTCTTTCCAGGATCTGTCTTAGTTTAAGAAGAAATGAAAGACTGTATTAGATATTCTCAATATTTTAGTCTTTTAAACTGTATGTTAGAACTGTCTTGCAGTTGCTGTTCCATTTTTCCACCCAGTGGTCATAGTGTTTTACTAGCTGTGAGCAGTCAGACCTTGCCATTTAAACACAGTACGAAAGTCCAGCCAGTCTGACTAGCATCATGGGTTCAAGTTCCTCTCCCTAGTAAACAAGCACAGAAAGCCAGAGTCTTTTGATCCGTGTTATTTTCCAGGTCAGAGACTGCACTGATGCCCTTTTCTGAATTCTCTCCGTTTTAGAAACAGGGGAGAGAACCTTTCTCTGCAAGGAAGGACTGCTTCTGTTTATGAGAACGGAAATTGGTGGTCAGGGTTTGTATTTTGAAGGAGAGCAGTTGTGCTAGTGAAATGTTAACAGAAGTTTCTTTCTTTCCAGAGGCTCTGAAGCACACAGGAAGGTGCGATGAGTTAAGAATTAACAAGCAGGAAAGTATGTAGCAGCTACAAAAAAGAAAAAAGTTTTATTTGCGCTGAGGTAACTTTCCAAAGTGTGCTGTGCATCTGTTTTTTTTGTTTGTTTGTTTTTGTTTTTTAATGAGGGTAGTTTTGCACATACAAACATCTCAGGCACATGTCAGTGTTACAAAGGGAGATAAAACAGAGGTGCTTGATTCAGGGTCTGCTTTTTCTTGACCTAAGCAGAGGACATTCACTTAAAGACAAGTGTGGGAAGTTCTGTGATCAGATGTTCTCTCTTGACAGGTAGACAGCTAGTGTTACATTTCATGCATTTCATTCAGATATTTCTAATTTCATACAGGATTCTGTTTAAAAGATTTCATTAAGAAAATCTTTGGGGATTGTTTTAGATCTATGGTTAGAGCAAAATGTAGCACTCGGCACTGTGAAACAACAAGGGAAATGAAAGCTGGTGTTCCTTATAACACTTTAATGGATTTAAATCAGTTTTGTCTGTTTGGAATCCTGTGTTTTGATGATGGAGAATCATTCTGAATCTGCTTCTGAACAAAACTGAAGCAGGCTTTCTGCCTCAAAAACATGGCCAACTCTGTTGGGAAAATCCGATTTTCCTGAGTGGCAATTTGCAGAATATTACGACCACTTTGATTTTTGGATTTAGGAGGGGAAAAATCATCCCATCCAAGGTTCTATCCATAATTAAATAATCAACAGTATATCATAATTTGTCACTTAACTTACAGGAAATAATAATAGGTTTGCCTGAAATTCCTAAGAGGATTAGACCTCCTAAGAGGGTCCGTGCTAATGACGAGAATAGAAGAAGGTTTTACTTTCCATATATTTTTTCACTGTACTTTTCAGCATTCTGAAGTAATTTTAAAGGTTCACTTCCATACAACTAAGTAAAACAGTCCAAGTTTATCCTGCTTGTTACAATGTATATGGAACACAGCTGACATCTTCCTGGGATTGTGGGGTAAAGCATCGGGATAAAGACACTGATTTGAACCACGTCCATCGTAATCAGGGCCCTTGTTGGCACAGGGTTGTGTGGAGTAGTGCAGGAAAGGAGAGTCTCATAAACCAGTTTATAGGTAACTTATAATGTGGCCTTTCTACTTTTACAGCCCTTTAGATCTTATGGTAACTCTTTGTGATATAGTAGTATTTTCTAGAAGAAAAGGAGCAACCACTTCCAACTTGCACAAGGATTCTCAGCAGAAGCTTGTCTGTCAGCAGCGCACAGAGACATCCAGGAGTTGCCTTTTGCTCTCTGAGCAAAATGTTACACTTATAAAAGGTGAATTTTATTTAAAATACTATATACGGGTTAATTTTGTTTTAAATGAAAACTTTAGTTTCTTCTTTAATTTCTTGTAAGTATCTATGTTTGTACTTCCTTAGCTGTACACAGGGTTTTACTGAGCTAAGTAAGTATAATAATGAAGGGAGGGGTGGTGTTTTGTTCTCCAGTGAACTAAGGGCTGGATATTTGCTGTGTATTTGCAGCTCCTTGGGAAACAACAGGTATGAGTGAACAGGGCATTAAGCAGAGAAGTAAATAATGTCTCAAACATATGTCCATTTTATAGACACTTATTATAGGAACCATGTAACTTACGGTTAAACTTCCAGAGGTATTCCACTGTGTTCCTAACCAACTTCATTAAATAACTCCAGCCATTGGATCATTGTGTGTTCGCAGCAGAAACAGCAAGTCAACTTAGTCAGAATTCCTCTGGCAGACCAGGCTCCTGATTAAAAAGAAAAGCACATTAATGAGAAGCACATTTGTCTTTGGGACACTTCCACATCCCACCGCCTAACAGCGTAATCTGGTTCGGCTCAGTCTGTGCTATGGATGGGCCTGAAAGCGGCTTGTAGGGTGAAGCGTGACCAGGTCCTTGGCGCGAGGCAAGGAGGAGGAAGAGGGCACCGTTCATAGGCTTGTGCTGTGTGTGTGTGTGTGTGTGCGCGCGTGCAGCCAGCGTGGCTCCTGCTGCCTCCTGCCCCAGAGGAAAGGCGCCTGCATGGCCCACATCCAGCACCAGGTCCTTCGATGCAGATCCGTGTGGCTTGGTTGAGGGCAAAGAGGGCTGGGAGGTTTGGAAAAGTTTCCATTAACTGGCAGGTACGGGGCAGAACCAAAAAATAGAAACAGATACAAGGAGAGGGATTATCCCTGCATGCAAAACTTTCAAGTGACTGAGAAATACTCGAAGAACTTATCTTCACTCAAATTCTAAGATGGCTTAAACTAGGTACAAATTTAACTTTATGCCTACAGAGCTAGAAAGCTATAATAGTTTCACTGACTTGGATAAATTCAGTGATACCTGCATGCTCAAAATACCCGTGGTCAATAAAGTGGGAAGTCTCCTGTAAACTAAAAGCAGAAGAAAAGCAAGGAAATTGGGTTTGAGCCTCATTTGGCTTGTTGCACAAGGGGATACCACACAATATTTAAATGGTCTGGGAACCTGGTATTTTTTCATCTGCTTTTTGCACCTACTGTTGTTTCATGGTGGAATGTAAATTTGATAATAAACAATGTATAACATGCCCTTTTTCATTATACTGGTCATCTTGTGTCGTTTGTTCTAGATGTCATTTTCTATACATCAGTGTTCTTTAATAAGCTTAAAATTAGTCACGGTTAAAAATTAGCTACAAATTTAGTGCCTCGTATCCTGTGCACAGGTTGTAAAAGCTGTCTAAGAAATAGATTAAAACTTTCATCAGACTGTGCCAGGCCCTTCGTTGTTGGGCTCAGATCCAAGCAATTAAAGGTAGTATAAATGCACTATATGAGGTGCAGTCAGCCTTCAAGTCCAGTATAAACATGTGATGATTAACATTGGAAAACAGCAGTTAAAGACTTGTTTCTGCTGCAGTTTGAGAAGTTCATCATTCAGTGGAGCCTGCAAACAACCTTGGCTTGCTGCCGATAGGTTCTTGCTTTCATTAGTACAAGAAACCAATTAGTACAATAAAACAAAGTAATGGTTCACAGGGAATGAGAAAACATTATTCTGTGGTAAGTATCCTATAGTTATTTGGCTTTCTTACCTTTCCTGCATGGAAAGACTTGCACTGCTGCCTAATAATCAGTGTATTTATGTGAGTAGTTAATGTGTTTGCATTTTTATTTGCGTCATTTCAGAACAAAAGCCCATGTTACCCGCTTTAATTCTTAAGGATAAAGACAAGTTACAGAAGTGTTTGTCCTGTGATGGAGCAGCATTACAGCCACAGGTGACAAAGTGTGATCCGAGGAACCTCAGCTATTGGTGGAGCTGGGGTTTCTGGCTCCGTGCTCTTCCTGTTGCGTTTTGTTTTTTGCTCTGTAAAAGCAAAGCATGAGCAACAATAGCTTTTGTGCTCCTTCTGGCATTGACCAGGTGGCCGCGGATGGAGGAGCTGGGACACGTGGTGTCCGTGGCAGCAGAGCGTCCTGGCAGTTATGGGAACAGGCACTCGGGGCAAACGCGTGCAGCGCCGGTGCGGCACCGTGCCGTTCGCCAAGCAGAAGTGTCTTCTGCGGCACAGAACCCGTCATCTTGGCAGGATGTGCGTTTCTGAATTTGTTGGTGTTTGTTGTGAGCTTCGGAAAGTGCCGCCGTCTCCAAGGCGGAACGGGCAGGAGCTCGTCCGGCTGCCGGCCGTTCCCGCGGTGACCAGAACCCATGGTCTGCGGGAGGAGAGGCCCGAGGAGCAGCTGGGATCCCGGCTCCCCTGAAGCGCCCGGGCGCGGGGAGTAAGCGTAAGAACTGGGGGGGGGTTGTCAGCCTCTTCTCCTGGCCTTTCAGCTGTGATAACAGAAAAGGTTGGAAGCTTGGGGGATTCTCCTGGGAGTGAGGAGGTTGAAGAGATCAGCTAAAAGTAGCTTGGATTCAGCAGGGCAGGACTGAAGGGTGAGGATATTGTGAGACGCCTGCCACAGTCGCACCCGCTCTTTCTGGGATTACAGTAAAACTGCAGGATAAAACTTTTCTTATTTGGCACCTGCAGCTCTCACGTTTCAATGAATTTCTGTGTATTGAGGAGTGCAGGGAAGGGAGAACTGGGCAGGTTTCACTGTGTAATGAGCTGAGCTGCCTTTCCAGCTTGCTTTTTTTGAAGTCAGTTGAGGGTCATGTTTAAGGAAACATAATCAGCTAAAGCAGAGTATTATTGTTATCTGAACTATCATCTCAATCCGTGTTCTTGATGCATCACCTGCACTGGTAAATGATAAGTAGCTCACTTTTATGACCACTGGAGCGTAGTCAGCTCCTTGCAGAGCCCTTAAAACACTTGATGTGTTCCTGCATACCATGGTCTATATGCCTGTCTGTACCAAACATCTAGACATCTAGACAACAGGCATATCTGCACAGTAGAAGATAATATAGTTGTGCATATAGTCCAGAAAAGGTAAGTCTATTATTTTGTACCTAACAAAAAGTCCCAAACATCATAGTAGACCCTTTGCTGTGTGTGTGAAGACATTTTGAAGAAATTTTGCATGCATAGCACTTGGGGAACTCAAATAAAAATTGTAGATGTATATGCAATGCCTTGTTGTGGGTGGGTTGTTTTTATCACCCTCAGTACCATACTTCTTAATGGCTTCATAAGAGAACAGAGCGGAACATGTTCCCTGCACCAAAGGCTTAACAGTAAATCTGACTGCATCTTCTGCGCTTGCCTTTCAGCACTTTGAACAGTGTTTCTAGTGGGCAGCCATGACTCCCTTTACATTCTGTGCTTTACCAGGATCCCTGCAACAAAAGTGGTAAGAGATTTATCAAATCCCTGGTAGATGCAAAGAACTGCAGAGCAAGGTAAGGAAGACAGATCTGCATGAGAGGGAAGAGGACTCTCAAGTTCTCGATATATGCTGTTCTCAAATCTTGTCTTTCAGCTCTTCTCAGTTTCTGATTTGAGGTTTGTGTATATAGTGACATATAATTAAAAGAGTAATGATATGCCTGGGTGTGTTACAGTTGTTACAGACACTTCATATCAGTTGTATATCATTGAGTATTCATGTTGATGTATCATGTATAGAAAAATGTAAAAAGCTTGAATAATTTTACCCTATGATTGTTATGGGATTGCCCTATAAGCTCCATGCTAGGTGGTGACCTAAGCTTTTTTGCTGTCATTGCGTCAGGTCAAGTATCTGAGTAGCATTATAGCTATTGTGTACAGGTTTTTAAAGATAAAGAGAACTTGCATCATTTGAAAGAAACTGACAAAAGATTGTCAATATAAAACCAGGAATTGTGAGTTCTCCATAACACTAACAACTCTGTTGCTTGTTTTAAAATCAGGTACTCTTCGCTAAGAACTGTAGAAAGTCAAAATAATTTTGGTACAAAACCTTCCAGGATGTCTAAGTAAGTATATGCTTAAAAGAGGAAAGACGCTTCAGTACAAAAGACAAAACCCTATATTCCCATTATTGGTTGAAAATAATAGGAATTTTACACCTCTCCACAACTTACAGCCTTCCTTAGAAAGCCTGCGGTTGACTTTAGTACCTGGAAGCCTGCTTAAAATGGAGGTGCCACGTGGAAGGGCTGCCTCTCTTCACCCTAAGGCACCTCCCTTGGTACCTGTTAATAGCTGTAACCTCTGTGAAAGGTTCTTCCAGGGAAATAGCTCCAAGTAAGCAGAAAGCCCTGGCATGAGAGTGACATGCAATGAGGCTGGGGGGAACCGCTCTGTCCTCACAGGTGACTCTCAGTAATTATTCAAGGCTCCTGAAATCTCTCTCTCATCTTGCTGCCTTAGAACATGTCCCATACAAAATGCCTTTGGCTAAGTTCTTTTGTACTGTGGCTTAATGGAGGTTTTGTTACGGAGCTGGCGAGCAAGTCATGTGTTGTCAGCTCTCTGAGCACTGACGGCGCATATGGGTGAGCTGCGGCACCGACGACTTCAGGATCATCTGCTGCCTTATGATCAGTCCTCTCCCCTTGCAGACTCCTCTAAATTCATGTTCCCTAAATAGTCACTGGCATCCTGCTGGTGACAGAGAGGAATGGAGCACTTGCCTCATTCCAGACATGAAATTTTCTTGTTGCTGTTTGTTTGTTATTTTCCTGTTTATCTTCAAGTTGTATTAAATGATTTTGCTTAAATTGCTGATGGCCAAAACTCCATAGATAAAATTATTAAAATAAATCATACCCCTAGCCTTGTAAAGCTCCTGTGCTGTAGCTGGTCGCGTGACCTGGCACCACAGAGGGCTTTATTCCAGCCACAGGCTCATGGTTCTGACACTTGCACAGACAGTCACAAAGCTGCTTCTGCCTGTCTGCAACCCCGAGCTCTTCCCTTGCAGAGCTGCAGCCACTGCTGGGACGCAGAGCCACCAGCAGAAAAGCAGAAGGGCTTCACACGTGAGTACAGCAGCACAAAGCAGCCCAGAATGAGACAGTATTGTTACCTGAAAGAGCTCTTTGCCAGGCAGGTGGGTGCGCAGAAGTCACCTTGTGCAGGTTGTAGCTCCAGCTGTGATGTAGGTTGCACTTGTGCCCTGTTTTGTATCCCATTTGAGTGGTTCCTGGGAATATCCTTCAGCTTCTGATTTGTCCTGCTTTATTTGGGACTCTGCCATTCTCCTTCCTAACAAAGCATGAGAGAGAAGCAGACAAATTAATCAAATATATTTGTGGTATATAGAAATTCGGTCTGTGGCAGAGACTAAATCTAGTACAAAATACTCTATCTTGCTGAGGTGTTGCTGGTCTTGTCTTTGGGCCTAACACCAGGACATAGAAATCTTCACAGTGTCACCCAGGTGCAGCTGAATAATTTCTGAAAAGAATGATGAGTTTCCATTTATTTATTTATTTACTGCTCCTGAGGGCTTAGATGTGATTTTCAGCTTGAAGGTTGAATGTCACGTTTACCAATATTAACTCCCATTCCCCATTGCTGGGGGAACAGCAATGTTCCATTGCTGAAAGGAACATTAACAACTGGAGTCTAGCACATAGGATTCAAGAGGTCTAGCTGCTGTTTTTATTTTCTTCATTCCCCAGGCTGAGGAAAAGGTTGTGGAAATTGCACCTGGCTACAAGTTTGTACGGGCAAAAGACCATCTCTCTGTATTCCTAGAGGATAAATTTTTTGACAGAAAATCATCTGTGGATGAAGAACCTTCACCTGTCACTCCATGGTAACATTGAAATGTGTGTCTAGGAGGATCATTTTGAGAGTCAGCTGCTGTCAGCTTGCACCCCTTCTTGTCCCTGCCATGGCCATGCATAAGAAAAAAGCTTGTGAAATTGGGCAGGTTTGAGCCAGGGGACATTCCCCTGGTGACTGCGAGCTGAAATGCAGCGGGGCTTTCTCCCATCTCATTGATCTTTGCCACTGCAGAGCAGAGGTGAGGTCGGATTCTGGTAGGAGTTAAGGGAAACTCGGCATCTGAGCTTTCCCTTTTGGCCTTTTTCCCTTTCCCTTGGTATGCTGGGACTAATGCCACCAAAATTCCTATAGCAAAGCCAGGGTCACCCGCTTCTCCCTCTCGATCTTTGGCTCACCTGAGTGAAGCTTGGACACGTTGGCACGCGCAGCGTCCCCACGGCTGCGAGCGCAGAAGGGCAAGGCTGGTGGGGACTGCGCTGCCTGGCCTGAGTGGCCTCCAGTACCACCCAGCCGTGATGGTCTCCCTTTCACAGCCCAAATGCCAGAAAGTCACCGTAGGGAATGTCGTCTTCTGGTGGCTCCATGTCCTCTTTCTAACATGTGCTCTGTGTGTGAGCTGTGCCGCAAAGGCAAAGCATAGTCCTGCCAGTTTGCTGCCATGTGGGGGTGAAGCAAAAACAAGGTTTGAAAGCGTGTCCATCAGTAGCATACTACTTGTATGTAATGTACATCTTCCGCAGCCTTTAATGATGATTGCTTCTGTTATTCTTTTGCAGTTCTTCAGAGGAAAATGAGACGTGAGTATTAGCTATAGGCTCTACAGTCAGAGTCAAAAAAAGTATAGGCTTTACTCCTCTCTATTTTTATTGATACAGTTTGTGTTGTCTTTTTTTTTTTTTTTTNTTTTTTTTTTTTTTTTTTTTTTCCTTTCCTTTCTTTAGGCATCTAGTTTAGTATTTTGCTTGGAAAATTGCTTTCTGCTTTCCTAATGTTATCAAAATGTGCTCTGCATGAAAATATCCCTTTCAGAAGAAGGGATGGGGAAGAAGCACCAGCTAATGGGTGCAGAGGCCTGTGTGTGATTCCTTTGCAGGAATGGTATTGTCACTGACTTGCAGGAAGAGATCACTGAGATGACAGACATGATGGAGCAAATGCACAGGGATTATAAGGTCTCACAGAACAAGGCAAGTCCTTTGTTTTCCCATGCCTTGATTAAAGAGATTACTTTGAACTGAGGCAGGCAGGAGGGAAAGGATTGCTTTGGCTTCAGACACTAGCTGGACCCTTTCTCAGGATCAGGAGCAAGGGATTGCTGAGCATGTGCCCAGCCAGCTGGGCTCCCACCAGGAAAGGAAGGGTTTTCTGGGGCAGAGAGCTGGGAGCCAGCAACCCTGGACAGCTCTTGCCTTGGTGCTCTGAATGTGCATGGGAAATAGCAGCATCCTGGGGAATGGCCCCAATGGAGCACCCAAATCAAGGGTGGTCCTGAAGAATTCCAGAGCGATTCTGCTGTGCAGATGAGACTTGGAAGTGCCTTGAGCTGTTTTGTTGCTTGCTTTTTAGATGTTGGCACTGATAAATGATTTTTTGCCAATCTGTCAAGATCAATGGCACTTAAGAGCATTTTGTATAATGGAGAAGTAAATACAAAAGCTTTTGCAGTGATTTTTGGTTGATGTCTCTATTTGAAGGTTACTGTATGTCTCGCAGTTGAGCTCTCAGTGAACAGCTTTGGATAACCCAAGTGAAGTTGTGCTTATAGCAGAAATTTTCAAATGAATGGGAAAGATGAAAATCCCCTTTCTCTTTTATTTCGCTCATGGCTCATGAACATCTCTTCTTTGCAGATGGAAAAGGAGATGGAAGAAAAATGTGAGGAGATACGAAAGGAGTATGAGCGTAAGATCAGGTACAAATTCTGTTATTTGCAAGCATGAACAGCACCAGAATCTCAGTCTCTTGTGGTTTTGAGTAAGATGGCAATTTAGGAGAGATTTATATATGTGGTATGGTGTTTTTTGTTGGGAAGGGTGGAGGCATTAATATAGCAAAAAACAATGTGATGCTTTCATTGGTTCCTATTTTAACACAGTTGTTCAGGATGCCACTTCGATGTTTGAGGAGAAAAGATGTTGTCAGATTAGCCCAAAGTCTGTGAACAGGTGATGAGAAAATGAAACTTGGCAGTTCTGCACAACAGGAGCCCTGGACCTTGAGGGAGTGAGGACAGGCTTCTCTGAGCAGGGCTGTGCTCACCAACCCTCTAACCCATAAACTGGGGCTGTCTCCTCACCCTCTCTCCCTGAAGTGGTATTAGAAAAAATTATTAAAAATTCTCTGTCACTAGTTTGAGTGTTTCAGAAATGTGGGGTCGTTCTGAGGGTTTTAGTAAAGTAATTTTACACCACCTTCTACAACAACCCTGCCTATAGCAAGTTCTTACCTCACAAGTTCTGATGCATTTCAAGCTAGCAAAGAAAACATCCTTGTGCTTACAGGGCTGCCAAATGCTTTTTATCCCAAATGAGTCATTAGACAAAAAGGCAAATTCCTGCAGGTATAAAAGTGCAGCAATGGCTGTGTCCCTTGACAAGTTCTTTGTCATCTCAGCATTAGTGGTAGAAGGAGACAAGAGGCGAGCGCGGTGCTGCGGAGAGCCCAGACACACGTGTTGTCCTTATGCGTTGCTTCCACAGCTCACTTCAAGAAGCTCACAAATTAGAAATTACAGACTTGCAAGAAAATTTCCGGAAGCTACTGGAGCTTGAGAGAGCAGCTGCAGAAGAAAAACTGGGTATTGGCAGCTTTTGTGCAGTATGATGTGACTGTGTTCATCACTAGGGGTTTAGATTGTTAAATTATCACAGAATCTGTTCCTACACTCATCTCCCTGGACTGAGAAAGACAGCACAATCTGAGATCAGATACTTCTGGAAGGGTCTGTGAAGGTTCCTCATCTTTTAACATACTTAAAACAATTTTCCTTTCCTCTACTTAGTAATTGGGGAAAAATTGAGAAGAAACTGTCAACACAGTCACTATGGGAAGAGGCAAAATTCTTAAGGAGAAAGCTCTGGACATAATGGAAAGGCATTCCTTTGAGGAGTCAGTGCATTGACATTGTTATATTGATTAGGTACAGGTTAAAGTAGTATCTAGGGATGAGGTGGAGTTAAGTAGGCTGGAATCAGAAATTGCTACAGATTCACTGGATTTCCTGTGTAGTGAGCTACCTTTAGAAAGATACCAATTTCTGGGGAAGGCTGGTATGATCAACAGTGTTTCTTATTTTAATTAAGCATATTTTAATCATTGGTTGTCATGACAACTACTACTTAGTTAGTAGTTACTCCTTAGCTGTATGAGCTGTGACTGCCTTTCCTTCTGAAATGGATGTATTTAGGTGACATGTCCAGACAAAATACAAAATACCTGATCCAACAGAGTTCGTATTGCCATAATCAAAGTCATGATTCTCCTTTCAACTGACTAGATTTCTACCACTCTAGATTCTACCAATAATATGAAGTCAAATAGCAAAGATCTGCCCTGCAAGGTGTGGAGTAAGATGTTAATGAAATTCTAAACTTTAACATTTTCCTGTTAACTGAATATTTCTGACCTCCTTTCTCAGAGGAGCAAAAAAAAGAGTATAGGCTGCTGAAGAATGCATTCCAGTTATATAAGGTAAGGGTGTTTTCTCTCCTGTGGTCCTATTTGAAACTGGATGACACTCAATTCCGTATTTTGCTTAATGGCAAAGCAGTGGATGCATAGACTCCATATGTAGGCAGGGAGCCTTGGGCACAGGGGACTTTTTTTTGGTTGAAGTGAAATCTGGGAGGGGGATACAAACCCTTGTGAACAACACAGCAGAGTTTGTCTTACAGAGGCAGCAGTAAGATGTTACGAAGCCGGTGATTTGGCATTTAATAATTTTCTTTCACCTCTGCAGTAGAGTAGTAGGGGCTCTTCCATGAAGACAACTGCTTCTACTGTTGCTCCTAAGGGCAATCTTAAGAAGAGTTTTCTGATGTGGGAATGGCAAGAGCTAGGGGCTGTGTTTGTAGCTTGGTGCGGGTGGTTCGAGGGTCTCTTGGTCTGTATGCATGGCTGTTTTCTTTCAGTTTTGTCCTCTGTGCAGAGCAGCATTGCTGATGAGATGGAGGAGAAGTGGCTCAGGAGAGAGGCAGAATGGAAGAAAAGTGAGAAGATTGAGTGGGAGAGAGCCCTCTTACAGCAAAGTGAGTAAAGAGGGAGCTTGTATCTGCAGGCGCAGGTTGCCTGATGGGATCTCATGCTGAGACTGACTCAGGGTAGTAAACTGATATCAAAGAATAACTGTGCTTTGAAATTTAGTGAAATGAAACTTCTTTTTAATCAAGCTTTCTGGGGCTAGAAACTCCCCTAGAATAACGACATTTAAGAGACTGTAACCAGTTAGAGCAGTGCCTTCATCATGTTCCTGCTAGTCCTCTTGTGGCCCAGCAGTGAGATATGCTGTGTTTTTGTACACACCACGATCACAAGGTTTGCAGTGACTGCACCAGGGTCACCACACAAAGGAGAAATCCCAGAGGAAGAAGAGGAATGTGTTTTGGGAGGCAGTAATACAGACTATGTGAGTGTGTAGGTGACAGCTGCTTATAGGATGGACTTAGCATTTGTTAGGTCTTCATTTCCTGCCACTTGATGCTACATTGAGCTACAAAAATATTGTTAGTACAGAGTTATGGTAGAAAATCTGGGATAAAATGCCACATTGTCCCGTATGTCTTAATTCCTTGCACAGACCTGGGAATGCTTGAGAGACCTCAGTGTGTGTCTTTCCACAGAGCAAGTGCTTACAAATAAATTTAAGAAGGAACTTCAGGAATTATCAAAGCTTCTTCAAGACAAAAACTCTACAATGGAGAAATGTTTCCAGCAGGAGAAAGAGGTGACTAGACCTGGAGAAATAAGGCCACATTCAAATGCAGCATAAGGTGTATGCTGTGACTGTGACCAGAAGCACAGCCGTGCTCAGCACGTTGCAAGTCAGTGGTCTGTAAAGTGCTTGTTCGCAGGGCCCCACATTTCCCAGCAGTGGTGCAGATCTGGGTCTTCTATTTAAGCATTCAGGAGTGAAGGGGTGCCTGGAGGAGCATGTTTCTCAACTTAGGATCCACAAGCTACAAATGTCTTCAGTATCCAGGCTCCTGCTGCTAACGGGTTCCTGGGAACCTGCCGATTTACCCCTCTATACTCCTAGATCCCTTTGTACACCTGGAAGTTGAACCCTGGGGCTACGAGTACAGACAACAGGCTGCTGCAGGCTGTGCCCCCTTAGCCAAGCATCTCGGTGCAGTTGGACTGTTCAAGCACCTTGAATTTTGTGTGGTTGACAGCAGATGACTTCATGTGACAAAACTGAACACACCCTTTGTAAAATGACTTTTTTTTCCAGCTTTTTATGAAACAGAATGAAGAAAACTTGGAGAAAATAACAGAGTTGCAGAAGTGCAGAGAGGCAAGTTTGGCTGCAGAGGGAGAGAGCGCGTGTGGTGTGGGTGCGAGTGGGGCTCCCTTGGCTTGAAGAATGTGCATGATGTGATACTGGGTAAGGGGCTTTCAAGCTTGACCTTCCCAGGCAGCACAGCAGGGCCAGGTCCCTAGAGCTCTTAACATGCCCAGGCCTTGGAAAGCACCCACAGGCATAGAATAGATTTTGGCTTAAATGACTTGCTTTTTAGCTACCTTAAGTGTGGGTTATTGTTAAAGACATTATGCAACAAATTACATGCTGCTGTAATAAAATAATTTTCCATCAGCGGAAGGAAGAGCAGCCTTCTGCCCTCTCCTCCGCCTTGAGCTAAGATTTTTAGCACTTCCTGCACTGTGTGTGAGTAATTAAACACTCATGCTGGAAGCTATGTTGTGCGCCTACCTAGCCAAGCTAGCAAAAGAGACAACGTGAAGTGTTAAGTCTAGGAGCTAATCCAGCCTTGTGGGGGTGAGACTGTGTGGCTGGTTCCTGCAGCCCCTGAGGGAGGGAGGGGTGGGAGGATGCTGGAGAGGGGCCTGGGTGCTGACACGGCCACCCATGACATCTGTGTGACGCTGCAGCAACTGGAGACCGATCTCAAGAAGAAAGAGGAGAAACTTGAAGCTGTTACGACCAGTCTGCAGGATGCCCAGAGTGAGCTTCAAAGACAGGTGGGGAAAGCATGTGAGATCACCCTGTGACGCTTGGGCAGGGGCATTTACAGAGGCTCCCCTCCTGTTTTTGGACTGAGGGAAGCTACTGTGATGCTCATAGCTTTAAATTTTAGTGCAAAATACCTCTCCTATTGAAGACAAGTTACACAATGGCAACTGAGACGTTATTGCTCCCTTCATCTGATGCGTTAATGTTACTGCTCTTTAACATAAGGCAGTGTCTGGCTTCATGGTCAGACTGGGAAGGGATGTGCCTGACTCTCTGCTTAGCAGAGGATCAAGGCAGGCCAGCGTAGATGGCCACAGGCAGAAATCCACAGCACTAAAAAGGCTGAAATGTGAGTTGCACAATCACCCCTGTTACTTCTAGCAGAGTAATGGGTAGGTTGCTACTTGGGATGTCTGCACTATATTTTAAGGCTTTACCTGCAGCTCAGTACACTTGAAAAATACCTGACTCCTCCTCCTGTGGCATCTGCAGCCACTATAGCATAAGCGCATTTATCCTGTTCCTGGAAATCCTGGAAGTTGTTGCAATGCCAACATTTGCTTCCTTTGGACTGACTCCATTCTGCTTTCCCTGTATATCACTTTTTCCATTTCAATGTGTAGCCTATTTGTCATATTGCCAGAAAGCTGATTTCCTCCGAGAAGTCTGTCAAAAAGAGGAAAGACTGTGAGACTAGAGAAGCATTTGGTCCCCCACTACCTATTAGAAAGCTGCATGTTGGGATAAGAGATTGTAGTACTCTACCTGGTGTTGAATTACTATGATGTTAACTGTGAATAAGTATGTACCGAAAAAGAAATGTCTTAACTTGCTGTGAAATTTAGGCTATTCTGGTTTGTCACTTCTAACAATCTGTTCCTCTAAAATCACAAAAGAAAGGACCAGTGGAGGCTAAGGAGGACAAGTTGTATTTGATAAAACTTGTCCGTCACCAGTTAAGTTCTGCTGTTTGCTGCTGCTGTCTCATATTTTCTAGCTGGGAAAATTCTTCTTTGCAATGAAGAAAACTAACTGTGTTTCTCTCTTCCTATCAAGAAAACAAAAAATCTGCTGCTGGAGAGAAATATCAAGCAGAGAATAGCATCAGTTGAAGAAAAACACCAGATAACCGAAGCTTCTCTGTATGATGAAAATATTAACCTGAGGTAGGTCATTAGTGTGCAGAGACGTAACAGAGCATAACTAGAGCCAATATAAAAATGTTAGATTACATTTTTTTAAAAGTCTTCCTGTGTGTGTTCTGTCCCATTTACATCTCTGTGCTGCTCACTGTTGTTTGGGGCCTGTCAGCCTGTTACACACACGAAATGTGTGTGATTGTAGCTGCGACTGTAGGATACAGCGCTCTGGGAGCACACACAGGCCCTTTGCAAGTAAAAACACGTTGATTTCGCCAGGATTTCTGACAGTGCCCAAGAATTAGCTAATACACAGAAGTTTATCTGTCCTTGCTTCAGCTCAACTCCAGGTGCTTTCATGCTGAATCTCTAAGCAAATATCAACTAGTACCTAGGAAAGTTACCCTGATAACATGGAAGCACAGATTGGCCTGCTTCTGTAACTGCTGGCTGCATCTGCTATCTATTAATGTTAAAAACTTTCACAGTCAACAATGTCTTTACCTTTATCTTCACAGACACAAACTAGTGGAAAAGAATGAAGAAGTATTCAGCAAAAGAATCCAGGCAAGGATTTAGGCTGCTAACCTAACTGTAGTGAAGATATAATCTGTTCAGCGAGGTCATTGCCTGCGTTGGCATCATTGCTAACACTGCAATCTGTAATGTGATTGTAACAGAATGAACATGTCAATAAAAAAATAGTAACAAATTGGAGCTTTACCTTCTACTCACAGTTTGCTTCATTCCCAGTTCTCTGATCACAGGAGGTACTACAAAAATGTTTTGAGGAGGTGGTCACTTATCTAATGACCAGCAAGGTAAGTGAAACTGGCTACAGGCCATTTTCAGCCACGAGGCTGCACTTGGGACAGTGGATTTAATTGTTAGGACTGCTAGAGGAGGAGGATGCTCTGAAATACTGAGCACCTCCACATCTCCTTGAAGATCATAGAGGAAAAGTTTGGAATTTGTCTTGAGATGATGTATTGAGTCTCTAAAACCGAGTTAAAGAAAGAGCTAAGAGCACTGATGTGAGCTTGTGCATCCTGTGCTGTGCCTCTGATGCTGCTCTAGCACCTCTGTTGCTAAGATCATCTGTTCAGGTTTGTGGTGCTGTCAGGCTGTGCTGAGGAAGACTGGTCCATTTATCCTGATCACTAATTCGAGAGTATTCTCTGACTATAACTTTTACAAATTTTAAATAGAATTTGCAACCCTTCTCCTTTATTTTACAAAAGCAAAGCATAAAATACACAAGACTCTGTAACAGTTGTCTCTCAAATTTGGCAATGTGTTCCATCACTTTTGGAACAATATCTTACTAAAGAAACAACAATGTAGTACAGCTGATAGAACAATGAGTGTATTTTAGCCAGCAAACTACAAATCAGAAACCAGTTCAGAGATATTCTCAAGTATAAAATGTCATATAAAATATAATTGCCTGAAAATGTAGCTGAGGAGCAATAAAACAGCTGCTCTTGCGCTAAAAGCGGACAGTGCAAGTTGTCAGTAATGTTTTACCAAAGCCTGAGCTTGTACCGGCAGTTTCCCAGTTGCTGCTCTGCAGTTCCCTCACTTTCAGTTGACAGGAAAGATGAGCTTTTTCCTCAGTGTGAAACTGGGCTGTGGCATCTGCTTCCCTGCATTCTGCGTGTCAAGCTTTCTGCTCACCTCTTCATTCACTGCTGTCAGGATGGTGAGAATATCTTCTCCTCTGCAAAAATACAGGTATGTTTTGTATTAGAGAAGTGGTTAATACCAGAAAACTTAATGTGTTCTCATGTATCTCGAGCCCTACACCAGCCCTAATCAATCCTGTTTTAAAGGCTTCAGCAGTGAGGTAAATTGTTTTTAGCAATCTGTTTATCTTGTTGCTCTGTCTAAAACTACTGTTTTCAGTCTGAGCAAGCACTCCCTTCCAAACATCATCTGCCTCCACATCCAAACCAAATTCCCATCATTCAGAAGGAAAATCCAGGTGTAGCCTATGGAAACATAGTTACCGAGGACAGCTCTCCTCTAAGTGCTGGCACAGTGACTGTATATACCAGCTGCCATGGCTTGGGCTTCTGTAGGAAACGTAGTCCTGCAGAGTAGCCATGCCCAGGAGGAAGTCTGCTTCTGAGGGGATGAAGTCCAGGTGCAGTCTCCCATCTGTTTCTACAGAAGAATCTTGCTCTGCAGAATCCACTTCAATGACTACACCTTGCTGGCGAGCATCTCCTTGGCAGGCCTGAACAAAGAAGACTTTTGGTTTTCCTGCAAGTGAGTGGCAATTCTGCCCAGTGAAAGAAGTGGTCAGTTCCTGGATAGGTACTTCCTGACCGTCAACACCATATATAATGCCTTTCTTTCCATGAGAGAGGATGCAGCAAACAAAGCAGTCCCTGTCCTTGTGGTCCTCATGCTGGTACCTTTTCACAACGTTATGGATTTCCTTTGCTGTGAGGTCTTTATATTCTGCTATTTTAAAGTGAAGCTTGCTAAAGACTTTCCTTAGAGCCGCTAGAAAGTGAAAAAGAAAAAAACAGAGAGAGAACTGGACTAGAGTGTCATAAAGTTTTTTCTTCCATTTTTATTCCCTCCAAAATTACATTAGTGTAGATAACCCAGATGTTTCTTAATCCTGCTTGACTTCTGTAACTGGTAGTTACATTCTTGCTTTGAAAAAAATCATCTAGTGCTCTGACTGCTAGTCATATCATTAAGTACCCCCCAGTTCTCATTACAAGGCTTCCATGCCATGTTGCTGTTTATTATTTCCTCTGTCTGGAAATGTACAGAGCTATTAAGAAAGCCTTATTTTCAAATTTACTACACAGCTAAGCTTGCTGCTGAAGGTTGCAGAAAACTAAGTAAAATGCTAGTGAGCTGCTCTTAGTGAGCCAGAGAAGCCCCTGATGGGTTGATTAGGGTTCGTCAAGACAGGAAACAGAGCTGAATCAGCTGCTGCAAAGAAAGGAGCCTAGAGAGGGAAGCTTGACATTTGCACCTTTAGTGCAGATTAAGGAATGCATTTTCTATCCTTAAACTAGTCTACTTCCCATGAAGTGACACTATACAAACTCATCTTAAATGTTCACAGTACCTGCATCCACGTCTGTCCCCTTCCGATCCTTCAGCTTATGTCCAGCCACTTCTGCCCCAACTCTCTCAAAATTGTGGTTGTTGAGGATGAGGCACACTCCCCGAGGGCGGCTTGTCATTTTGTAAACTTCGAGCTGTTGGAATAAAAGCACGCTGGTGAAACCACTGCACTCTCCCGCAATGCCTCTCAGCCCTGGACTTCTCCGGCCAGCCTTCCCCAGCCACCTCTGCTCCATGGTCATGGCGAGACATTGCCCCCCTGAGCACAGGGGTCTGTGCTCTGTGCACAGCATGTCCTGCCCCCATCATGAAGCTCAGCCCATCAGGGATACTGCTAATGTGCTCAGCAAACTGCAAATTGCCTGGAATCAGAACATACCTTGCTTCACTTTCAAGGGTTTCTGAAGCTTTCTGCAGCAGTTGCTGCCTCTGATTCAGCTCCAGAAAAAGCTAACTACACAAGTGGTGCCTTTTTCTCTTTTACTCTAGACACAGACTTTAACAACTGTGCTTGTAGTAACTGTTCACCTCAGGGAGGGATGACTCCTTCTCACACAAGATGATGATCATGATGTTTCTAGGAAACAAACCGACTTACCTGTGTATATTGCTGGTGTCTGGCAGGAGAGTCAGATGCCAGAAATGAGGCTGGCCGTATGGTACGGTCTGAACATACACAAAAAAAAGGTATGTGTAAGTAACCTATGTAGTGCTAGAGAAAGGAGAGAAACCTTTTTCCTATACTCCTTCTCAACAAGTATTTCTAGAGATAACTCTTATTTGAAAATACTAAGTTGTGTATTTTTATGATGTTTCTGTTAGTTATAAATCATAAAAAAAAGAAAAAAATAAAAGAGAATAAAAATATTTTGATAGTTAGTTAGTGGGTGCTTGGTCCCTATTTAAGCAGTCACCTTTGTAAAGTGAGCTGTGAGTGGCATACAGAATCCAAAAGTTTGAGAAAAAAGGCCTAAAGAAATTTTTTGAGGTGTTACCTGCAGTGATTCCTAGGATCACAGAGCTACTCTGTCCCTCTGTGCAGAGCATCTCTTCCTGACCTGAAAAGCATTTATCATTAGTCCTGCATGGCACTTACTGGTCACTTCAAAAGTAACTGATGTGCAAGAGGTCTTTTTGTGGTGTTTTTTGTTTTGTTTTGTTTTTTTACCACATAGGCTTAATTCATACTCTTCAATTTTCTTCACGAGGCTCTTGTCAACTTTTTCACAGAGACTCTTCAAGACCTTTAGGTTGTCTTCTCCCAAAATCCCCTTCTTCTCCATCTCAGTGAAAACGTCGATCATTGTCTGGGCAATCAGAAAGGCAGTTTCTCCTTAGGGCACATTCATGCTGCCAAGGGGAGGGAAGCTGCTGCACGTATAGATGTACCCAAGCCAGCTTTAAATGTACTGACAGCCCAAGTGACCTCCCCCTGCCCCACAACACACACCAAGAGTCAGTCTTGCTCACAGGTACCCTGATTGGTACCTCAGCTAATTCAACTCAGCTAAGCAACTTCTTCAAGACATGCTCGTTTCCCTCCTGTTCTTCAGAAATGCTGATCACCACTCTATCTAGATACAAGAATATGCTGTATTTTTTGCTCTCTAACTCATTTTTACACTTGATTTCTGCTTTCAGTCAGCTGCTTTCCAGTGGCAGTTTCATGCACTTAACTAAAATGCAAGAATCGTTTCAGGGATTGCTTCCGGCAGTGAATAAACTGAATCCAACCATGCAAGCATGGTGTAGAGATTAGTCTCTGAAGGGAGAGAGGACGCTGTGGTCATGAGTTCACACCAAAGAGCAAGTGGCAAAGTGCTCTGGTCGCCCCCAGGCTTTACTAGAATGACTACCGAATGTCCAGTCATCTCCTCTGAGGAAGGACAAGTACCCAGCAGTCAGAACTACAGTTGAGATAGCATAAGGGCAACTGGATTTCCATGGGCCATAAATGAAACCCATGCTCTTTTGCCCTAGCTCTGTTAAGAATCTGCTTCTTAGTTCCGTATTTTCTAACTTTGGAAACATAAAGTGGATAAGCCGTGCATTCAATAAGGGTCTAGAAAGCAGCCAAAAGAAAGTTGGGAAAGATGAGTCCACCTGCTAATCACCACTGATTTCTACTTCTTATGAAAAGCCACCGAGTCCCCTCAGCCCTGTATTAAGCTTGACCACTAAGGCCTCAGTGCCTCTCACTGGAGCAGCCCAACCTCCCCGGCCTGTAGCACTGCTACAGGGGCTACAAGCAACACTAGCACAGACCGAGTCCCAAACTCATGGGAGGCCAATTCCATGCACCCTTTCTTGATATTCTTCAGTAGCAGTGGCACTCAGTCCCAGCAGTAACACCAAAATACATCCATAGGTTAAAATAATGATTAAAAATGGGATTAAAGTCATTCTTACACTCTCGGTGTTCAGCTTGGATTTTGGTAGTTCTTTTCCCAAAAGAAATTTGAAACACTTCAGCTCCTCGGTGGTGATATTTTCAAACAACTGAAAGAGCAGGTACCTAGAAAGGGAGTAGAGGAGACACAATTTCCTTTAGTGCAGTTTAACAGCATACTGTTGAACTGTGCTCTGCCCCCATCCTGAACAATATCTATAGACACGTTTTCCTTTTTTACCCATGGAACTTCAGTGCCAGGAGACACTCCAGAGTCAAACCATTTTTCAGATGTGATTAGCAAGACGTGCATTTTTCTAAGAACTGTGTTGAAACTCTCTGCAACTAAGAATAGCCACACTGCCATGACTAATAATAGCTCTTCACATCACTCAGTTCCTTAGGAGCAGCGAAATTTTTGCCAGCTATACAATCAATGCAGTGAGATGCAGGGTAGAGCTGGACTGCATCTACACTGGGAGAGAACATGTCTGAACAAGCTTGAATTGCTGTTTGCAAGCCACTGTGCAGAACCAAGGTAGAAGTGAAAAAGTATTTCACCAAAGTGCAGCTTTCTTTTCTCCCCTTTACAGAAATTTTACTAAATAATCCTTCACAGCTTGCACCTGCTTTCCCTCTGGAAAGTGTAGAAATCTGTGTGTGCTTCCCAGCTTAGCCTGGGGTTCAGGTCTGTGGTAAAACTTACACTAACTAATGAAAAAAGAAACTGTTCTGAGAGACAACTCCCAGGTAAGAGGCAGCCTGGCTGCTAGCGCCTGTGCAGCGCTCACACTCCTGCCCTCCCGGCTGCCGGGGGAAGCCACGGCCCCAGGTACTCACCTGAACGGAGACACCTTCGCCCTGCCCGGGATCTGAAGCTCCCTCTCCATCTCCTCCCGGCTGGAGCCCAGGTGGCAAACCAGGATGTCCATGCGATTGATCCGGTAGAACAGCTCCTTCAGGAAGGCCTGATCACTGTCGCTGATCAGGGCTTTCTCCTGCAGTGCTTGGAAGAAGGCCTTAGGCTCCTGGATGGCTTCCTGCTTCCTCAAAGGAATGTGCTCCAGGCTGAGGAACTTGAGAGCCGCCAGGTCATCTGTGGCCAGTGACTCGCTGATAACAAAGAGGCGCCTGGAGAATTCCATTGTCCCCCGCTGCCTCCGGGAGAGGTTTCAGGCCTAAGGAAGGAGAGACAGGCAACGTTTTTCCGGCTACCTCTGCACTTCCGCGCTCAGGAGGCGGCGCCGGAGCGCTGGGAGCTGCAGTTCCGCGCGCTGCCTCACAAGCAGGGAGGGACACACAAGCAGGGAGTCCCAGGAGGAGGACAGCAATGGACAGGCAGGTGGGAGCCACCAGGCTAACCCTTGGGGCTCTCTCTGGGACTGGCTGCTCTCCACGAACCCTGGTCCCTTCCTCCAGCTACACAGTTCACGTGGCTCCCGACAGCTCAAGTCTCCAGTGGCCTCTAACTCTCCATGATCAGGACAAAAACAAACCAAAACAAAGACCAACCAAAAACTGTCTGCCACCTGCGACTTCTTCCAGGCGTGGTTTAGGCCCTCCCAGTTTGCAGTTATGAATCACTGTGAAGTGAAAAGAGGTAGAAAATTCCTACTGCTTAGGTTTACACAACACTGCGAAGGACGTGGTTCTGTGGCTGCTGCTGATCAGATCAGAAACCGCCTCCAATGATGAGCTCGACGGAGTCCATTTCTTCTGAGAAAAAAAAATACCTGTGTAACCACAGGTCACTTCCTTCGGTTTGGCCGAGGAAGTCACTTTTTTTTTTTTTTTTCAAAATTCTTATTCAATTACCATGAAATAATATTACACCCCACTTTGCTGCAAAAAGGGGGCTAGTAGCAGAAGTGATACTTAAGTACCACGGTTGACTTCATACCACAAGCAAAGCGTGATGTGCTGCAGGTTTTTTGAAGTATGAACTGCACCCTGCTTTTCTGAACTCTTATCTTTTTGTTTCGAGTAATTCACACAACCTTTCACTGAGATCAGTAAGCGGAAACTAGTGGGGGAGGCAAATGAAGGCCTTTTAGCTGTATTTTGATATAGTTCATAAAAAAAGGAAAAAAAAGAGTTGAGACCATTTCAAAACTAATTGTTAGTGTGACGTTTTAAGGTTTGAGCAGACAAAACAAATTATCTCAAATCTTCATATCCAATCAAACTTAGAACAAATAAATAAAAGCTTTTCTTGGCCACATGCATCCCAAGGATATCTTTGACAGGAATGAAAGAATTACAAGTCCACTTGTGTAAACTAAATTTACTTCTGTAGGTATGAAGTCATTTTTCTGCTTACTTTTTTGCCGCAATCGCCTCTAGTTTATAGGTATTAAAAATTAATTCTCATTTTAATATAAGATAGAATCATTATGATTGGAAAAGACCTTCAAGATCACTCAGTTCATCCATAAACCCATCACCACTGTGTCCCTAAGCACCTCATCTACACGTTTCTTGAACGCTGCCAGGGACGGTGACCTCACCACTGTCCTGGAGAGCCTGTTCCAAGGCTTCATCACCCTCTCCATGTAGAAATTCTTACTAATACCTAACCTGAACCCCCCGTGTCACAATTTGAGGCCATTTCCTCTTGTCCTGTCAGTATTTATTCTGGAGAAGAGTCCGAGCCCTGCCTCGCTATAACCTCCTTTTGGGTAGTTGGAAAGAGTGATAAGGTCTCCCCTGAGCCTCCTCCAGACTAAATAACCCCAGCTGCCCCTCATAAAGGCTGCACTGCAGCCCCTCCATCAGCTTCGTTGCATTTCTTTGGACGTGTCAGAAGGCAAATTTTTTTGATTTCCTTATTGTGAACAGTCTGCAGGCTGTTGGTAGGAAATGCAGCACAGTTATGCCAGGTGTTTGATCCTGTACCCCAACAAGCACTGACTGTTGCATCGTCTCCTTCCCAATCCTCAAGATTTGCTCAAGAGCCTTTTAGCAGGATTGACTTTCTGAGCAGGGCAGCAGTGTGTGCCCATGGCACAGTTTCACCTCTGTTTTGCCATCCATGGGATTTCACTATGGGAGGGAGGAGATCATATTCCTACTCACAAGGAGTTTCAGCCTTCTGAAACCAAACATCAAAACATTAGTGCTCACTATGAGCAGGAGAGTCACCCTAACACTACCCATACTCCCCAAATAAACAGAGTGTTCTCACTGAGTGCCGTTAAAAACAGTCTCAGTTCCTCAAGAAACACAGCTTAGTATAGCAATATTATCAAGAGGACATATTTATACTGCTATCAGCAAAAATTGCTAAAAAAAAAAAATAACCTGACAGGTTAAAACAGCTCATGATTTAACTGGCCCCAAGAAATGTAGTTAAAACAAGCTTTTTTTCTAGTAATTAGTCTTGAAGGTGGTACGGCTGTGACATGGGCTGTATAAATCAGGCCTGAACATGAAGCAGTTACATAAACACAAAACCAGTGTAAAAGACACATATCAAGCTCAGAAGCAATGAGCAGAGTAACTTTCCACCTAGTCAGACCACAATACATTTTGCACCCATAACTGCTTGTCACCCCAGGGACCGGGAAATTCCTATGGCTGTCAATAATAGAACGGATAAAGTGATAAATAAAGGCATAAGTACAGAGAAAAAACACAGAAATGACTATATGGGACTTCCCAAAGAGCTAAACCACAGTTTTTTAATGCACTGAAGTCATTTCAGACTGAGCTCTCCGTTCAGATTTTGATACATCTCTTTCTCTCTAGCTGGAAAAAGATTGAGCTGAATAATTTCTGGTCACCATCTTAGTTAAGTCAAAAACAAACAGAAGAGTCATGCAAGGGCTAAGCATGGAACATTTCTCAAGAAAATCTAGCTTTCTGTTGAACAGCTACATCTAAACTGAGGGCATTTTGTTTCAACTCCTTCTCTGGGCTTCAAGACTTCTTGCAGAAGATCTTGCAGACCAGAGACACAAGCAACATTTTAATCAAAACTCTGCAGTTTTAGCTCAACTCTTCACCGATTTGAGAGTGAACCCTTATACAGGCAGTGAGAAACAGTGGGAAAAATCTTACGTATTTCAGTAGGCAGTGCACCGAGGGGAAGCAGGCAGCGTCCACAACACACGCAGGCTTCTCACACATGCCAGGGTCCCATCCTGTCAGCAGCTGATGAACAGCAGGTCTCAAAAGACCTTTCCGGTGGAGAGAGAGAGACAAACTCACCAGGGAAGGAAAACAGCTCTCCGGGAAACGGATGTTAAACTGCAAATGTGAGGGCAATGATGCAAATACCACCCCACTCCCCACCCCGGAAGCTTGCTTCTGCCTGTGCTGCAGTCCTCCCTAAAACTCTTGTGATCATCTTCCCCTTTCAAACAGCTTTACTTTCATCTTGTCTGATTTTCAATTTAAGTCTGTAGTTCTTTAACTCACGGGTCCTGCCAGCTTTCTGAATCCACTTTCTAGTGGTGCTTCTGCTGCTGGCTGCACACACACGCAGCCCTAAGCGTCAGCATCTTCTTACTATTGCATCTGGTCTTCCAGCCAGGAGTCAAAAGAAAAAAGCAAGACAGGCTGGATCACTGTAGGAAGAAGAGAGCCATAAAGCTGTAGAACCAGCGTCCTTCTTGCCTCTCCAGAGGGCCATAAATAGGTGCAGCACAGCGGACATGTGAATTCCCAGTACAGCCACTTCCTGCTGCTGCTTGTAGCCATCAGAATGTATCCTTGATGGGTGTTTTCAACATGCACGTGGTAACAGTGACATACAGGTCTTATCAGTAGCACAGTTTAAAGCCTGTCAGAATCAACACTCCTGATTTTTGTTGCTGTGTCAACAACAGCTGAATTGAGACTACAGGCCTGCTTCTCTGCCACCAGTTCTTGTCTATATGACCACGGTCACTATCTTTTCTCAATATCCTTCCAATATACATTAGCTCTCAACACATTCTCCACCTACTCACTTTTCTTGATCTTTCTCTGTCCTTCAAAAAACAATGCAATAGTCAGTGGCACAAGCCAATGTAAAAAAAAAAAAAAAAAAAAAAACTTTGCAAGAATGTTTTCTGTACAAGCTAGAAATGCCTTCCAAGACATTAATGAAATTAATGCATGTATTAACCTGGACACTTTTAGAGATCGACCACTCTACTACTTGCTCATTTGGACTTGCTTCTTTGTTGATAGCAACTCACAAGTTTGCCTGTGAGGCAACAGGCCATGGGCACAAGAGGAATACTGCATTAGAGTATTTTGATTGGGTTTTCTCTTTTAGTAGCTCTTCATGAGCAGGCAATAACATTGGCTGTGGAGATGAGTGGCCCTTTGATAGGTAGAACAAACTAACATTCAAGGTTGATGATGGGGACGGTAGCATGAGGAAAAAGAAATACTGCAGATGTACAAGTTCACTGCTACCAATGATGTTCTCTCCTAAGCTTAATGGAGTAGCTGTCATCTTTTAGCATGTCATCAGGCAGTTGCTTTAAGATATATTTCTGTACCATAAAGCAACTTTCACAAATCTAACTACTAACTTCATAGCAGGAACTCGTTTATGAAAACAAAAGGTGAATAAATTGATGCCAGATTAACCATGTTTCATTACACGGTTAAACAAATGTCAACCACAAAGCTGTACTGTAACTAACAACACCTACAGCAAACATGCCACAAACAGCACACTCATCTACACAGTGGTTTTAACTCCTGTAGGAAACCTGTATGAATAAAGCCCTAATTTTAAGAATGGACAATCTCCCTTTTACTTGGGAGGTGAAGAAGATAAGGGGAGGAAAACACAGCTTCCAATACATTTCTTGGAATTGCCTGAACATGCCTCAGTCCACTCGTCTGAGAGAGATATACCACAAACAAGGATGACATGGAAACCAGGAGTATTTATTACAAAGGGCCCAGGGGACTTGTAGTTAGTTGACAGGAGGGAGACATCTTAGAACTGTGGTTTTCTAAAGCAGTGATACATTCCTTCCCCATTTGACAGACTGCACAATACAGATTGCCCTCAAGGGCTCCAAGAAAAAAAAAATCATGAATAAAAAAACCCTTATAAATCTCACTGCTGTTTAGCTGAATTGATTAATAATATGAAACAAAGAAAACTGGAAGGAAAGAATCAGAGAAATGAAAACCATCATCACCATCACTGCCATCAACTCCTTCTGGTTCTTCTTAGCAGGGATATTATTTTTTCAAGAAGAATTCAGCTTCTAGATGGCTCATGATTATTCACTTCTGGTAAATCTGTTAAAATCTCACACACACCCCCTCCCGGGAAAGGAATTCTTGCACCTTGCATCTAATGGCAGTTTTCTTCAGATTTCACAGATGAATTCTCTGAAGTATTTTCACTGGCATTTCCAACAATGCTTAAGAACAACAATGCTTTGAAATGTTTCCTTACTTGAAACGAGGACTGTTTGATCCTCACAGCTTCTGCAAGACAGAAGGCAGCTCTGTCCTTCCCTTGTGGCCTATGACACTATGACAGATCCAGATACCAGGGGACTGAGTAACCATGGGAATCAGAAAATTGAGCATATGTGGGCCCTTGTAGGTCTGTAAATTAATTACATGGATTCAGACAATTTCTCTTGCAAATTCTCCTGAATTCCATCCACATTGAGGCCAATTCCAGAAGGATTCCTAATTGATGGTGTCTTTACTTTTTTGTACTTCTCAGTTGACTGAGACTATGGAAATTGCAAGATCACTTGTTTCCTTAGAGTTGATGATATTTTTGGCATCTGCTTCCATCCATTTAATACTCTGCTGGCCACTTTCTTGTTCACTTCTGTCAGGATGGCTACAATATCCCTGCGGCTTGAACAAAAAAAAAAAAAACAAAAGTACACTGAAATACACAGTACATTCAACTAGGTCAAGACATTGACCTAAGTTTTCTCCAATAACTTGAGATCTCAGGGAAAGCTGGCATCTTCCTGTCACCCTTCCTGTCACTGATATTGTGCACTTTATTGTGTAACCACAACACGCAGAACATACTGTGGAATAAAAGCAACCACTGTAGAATCACAAACACAGCCTTCTGCTTTGGCTATGGTCAGAAGGCAGCACTAAAATGACACAGGATCAAGTGTACGCATTTTCCAAGCCTCCTCCTTCTCTGGACTTGATGAGAAAGTGGTGTCTGCAGAGCAATCTTATTTTCTAAAACAAGTTTAGGAAGGGAGGATGAACGTGGGTGAGGCAACAGTGAATTTTACAAATAAAAATACATTTTTTTTTCCTGTGAGCTCAACCAACAAATTTGCCCGTCAACAGGTGTCACTGAAAGAAAGATCCTTTGTCATTTAAAGAAATGTTAGAAAGCATGTATATGCTTGATTTTGTGTACTACACACTTGTCATCTCTTTTACATGCTTTTTGTGCTTTTACACACTTGTTCATATGCAATTATATAAACACACACTTGTTTATATGTAATATTCCAGCATTACAACCCTGGTTCTGCAACAGACAAACTAGGGTAAGTTATTTGAACTTAGAAAAATAACAGTGCCCACTTCTGGAATAATTACTGATAAGACACTGCTCTGGCAGGTGAAAAGCATTATAAAGAGCAAATGCAAAACAGCCATGTTCCAGCTCAGCATGCTTACGTGTGTACATCAAAAGTATACCAGTTGTACCTGTGTTAAAAATTGTACTTACAGTGGGCAAAGCTGCTCCAACTTTTCACAGAGGCACTGGATGTAAACACTGCCAGTCTCCCTGCTGCGGTAAGATTCAAAGTCTTCCACGGTAGACAAGCCAAGCAAAATATCAGCTCGATCGGGTATGGAAGGCAGAGGGACAGCATCTGTCTCCAAAAAGACAGACCAGTCTTCTTCTAACATGACATGTGGATGACTTTCAGACCCTTGGCAAGCCTGGATGAAAAACAGCTTGGGTTTTCCAGCAAGAGAAGGACAGTTAGATCCACTAAAGCATAAGAGTATATCTTTAATATTTATACACTCTTCATCAGTGCCTTTTATTTTGTCCTTTTCACCATGAGAAAGGATGAAGCAAACAAAACAGTCCATATTGCTATGATCTTTCTTGCTGTATTCTTCAACTTTTGCATACAGTTGGTTTGCTTCTAGATCCATATACTCAACTGTCTCAAACTGAAGCCTGTTAAAGACCTCCTTCACTCTCTCTGGAAAAAGAAAGACAGAAGACACTTATTAACAGTGCTAAGGAAAATGAGGAAACTCTAGGTTCTGTGTGGCACAACAGATACTGTCAGAAGCGGTCAGATCCTACCAATAAGCTCACCTGCCTGACACTCAGCCTGGTAAGTCCTAAGAAAACCTTAGATGCCTGATTTTCTTTTTTTTCTTTTTCTCTTTTTTTTTTTTTACACAACAGAGTTAGACAGTCACACTAAAACAAACTGGATTTCAGATTATTTGATTAATCAATTCAATCTAGTGAAGCTTATTGTCTTCTGCAATGCAGTTAACTGTACACCGCATAGCAAACTCAGCTTAAGAACAGCATAGCAATCCCAGCTGCTTAAGAACAGCCCCTTAGAGAGCTAAAGAAGAGATATTCCTTTAGCATGAGAAATTATGTCATTCTGAAATGATGCTTTTTCTTTCAACCTTCCTTATCACCAAAATTATTGGAAGAAGTGGCTTATTTCCAGTCTTTGCAGTGACTCATTCCAGTCATTCTGGAGACTCCTTCTGGAGGCAAAGGAGCTTGTCCAAGCAGCTATTTTTCACAGGAAAGATTAGGTAGTTCTTTCAGAGGGAAACACAAAAAAAAAAACCCAGTAAGTTGGATTTAAATAGTACTTACCTCCATCTTTAATTGTTCCTTCCCTGTTTAAAATGGGATTTTTAAAAATGTAGTTGTTAAGAATCACACAGTAACCATGGGGGTTATTTTCCATCTTATAGGCTTCTGCAAACTGTAGTAACACAGAAAGCAGTAAGACAGCAGTGTCAAACATCCAAGCGGCGTGTGCTACACAGAGATCTTTTCTATGCCATGCCCAAACATGAAAAAAATAATGAGAGCCAAAATACAAGGGAAAACCCCAGAACACAAATGTGCCCTGGGTACGAAAGCATGCTGCTTCCTCTCCCTGAAATCCATTCTCCTCTCTTTGTGGCTGGGATATAATTTTGGAATGAAAAGCAAATATCCTGGCATGTGTGCAGAGGAAAGATTCCTGCACAGTATCATTCTCCCTGGATTTGCTGTGAGGCAGCAGATGCTACTGATCCCTCCCCATCTGTTCAGCTTGAGTTGGAAAAGGATGGGCTACTACTACCTTTGCCTGTCCCAGTCTTGATAATTTTTAAGATTGATTTCTTCCCATGATAGATACTCCTTTGTTTTTTATTGGCAAGGTTGCAACTGCCAGGTGCTTACCAAGGGAAAAGGCTTGGTCTTCTTTTGAAAATGGGAATTCTTCCAAAGCCGACATATAAAGCCATGTTCCCTCCCCTTCACCCTTTTCCCCCTCAGTTTTAGGTACTCATGCTCCCAGGAGCTGGCTGAACACTTTAAAGACAATCTTGATTATTTCTTACCAGGCATGCTCGTGTTCCCCCCACTGCTCCTTGTTCTGCTTGATTCACGAATGTACACATTTGAGAGCGGATTTGTTCTCCAGAAACATTCCCTAAGAGAAGGATAAACAGATCACTTTAGGAATAAATAATAAATCTGTCATTTAGCGTATTTCAGCACCAAAAGGACAACCAAGCAGTGAGCTAGTGTGTGGTTTCCATACTATCAAAACACCACCATTTCGGAGAGGTTGTATCAAGCAAGGTTCCAGTTTTGCAGACATCTTGCTGCAGAGTGAAACTGCAGAACGATGCAATAAAAAATACATTTGTGCTAGACTGCTAAACCTCTGGACAAACACTGCCAAGATTGCAGTCCCTAATTAGGAAGAAGTGAATTTTGTCTCTCAGACACAACGGGAGGTTTGAAACTGGAAGACATGCCCTACATTCCCACAGAATCAAACCTCGCTACAGCCCTTCCCTGCCCTTTGGCTGGCAGGGAGATGCAGGCAGTCTGAGTCTGGATACGAGTGCTCACGCCAGGCAGGCCATTCACTCGCATCTCCACTAGGGGACGGAGAAGTGACAGAGAAGCCCCATTTTTGTACAGTGACTACTACCCTCAGCCTATCCACTTCTGAGGCCATCACCTCTTTTCCAAAGTCTTGTCTTCAGAAACTCTTCCTTCCGCAAAAGCAAGCAGCCTGGCTAACAGCAAGTAAGGCTGACAACCTCCCAGCACAAGGCTAGCTTCCCTAGGCATTGTCTGTCACTTCTATTCTCCTTCAGTGACTGAAAAGCTGAATTGGTCCAAAATCAGCACTGCACTCTTTGTTATGGAAGAAGACTGCTTTAAAGGCAAGGAGGAAGATCCAAATTATTTACACAGCACAGAATACAATCCAGGGAGAGGTACAAGAAGATATGATGGGATGGTGAAGTAGCAGAAAACTTAGAACATCACAGGTACTAAAAACCACTATACCTATCCTAGGACAGTATAAAGCATCTCTCTTAATTCTAGACTCCTCAACTCCGAAGAATAGAGCTGAGAAATGACAAAATTTAGGCCTAGGCTAAATTAGCTGATTATATAATTTACCTTTTGTTTTTAATTCATAGATACCAATTTTTTTCTTCAGATCAGCTCTAAATCCCTTTAATATATCCTTCAGCACTGTCACATCATCTTCTGTAATTACGTGATTTCTTTCCATTTCCATGAAGACCATCAACATTGACTAGAAAAGGAAAAACAAATAATCCAAATTCATACATGACCTTCAGTGACTTCATCAATTAACATTCAAAATATCTGGCACTTCTGGACAGAGCAGGAGACAACATCCTCATTCTAAAAGACTGGTCAGGTAAAAACTGCTTTCTTTTTCCTTCAGACCTCTTTAGAAATGGATCAGGATGCTGTATGACTGAAGAAACATATCAGTAAGGTAAGACAGGATCTTTAGAAGTTGCCTTTGCCTGAGTTATCCTGATTTCTTTCAGCAGTGCAAAACAGTTACGTGGAAACTAATGTGGCAATCCTTTTAAGTGACACTACATTCAGATTAATTACTATAAGCCATTTAGCTGAAATGTTACATATTTTCTAATACAAAAGAGGCCTTCAGAAAAAAAAATAAACCTGATTAGTCCATGAAATTGGAAGTAAATCTGCCTATTTTCCTGCAGGCACCACAACACCATTAGGAGTGACAAATCAGAAGCTTAACAATATCAAGCATTTTATAACACTGTTCGTTATTTACAATGCAGCTATTCAGCTTGCTTACCAAACCTCTTAGTGCTTTTGAGAAGAAGTTAGGAAATGTGCTGCTATCCTTTACAATAAAGAAATATACCAATGAACATAGGGAAAAAATGTGATGGAGCTCAGGTTAGACTCTAAAAGCCTTTTTTTTTTTTTTTTTTTTTTAACACTCCAGTATCCATCACTCCTCCTGAATATAGCAATATAGCATATGGACAAATGCTTCTAAAAATGCCAGTGAAAGACAAAAGAGAGTGGGGAGACAGAGATGGGGTGCAGAAAAAATAAGAACAGGAGAGGGCAGAGAAAAGACAAAACAAAAAAGGTTTTATTCTGTCACAGAAGAGTTGTCAACTAACATAATTCTTTGAAAAAAGGATATTTTTTCAAGAACAAATTTCTTTCTCTTTCCTCCCTCCTTACAAGGGGCAGATTCTGAACTAGCCTTGCATGGAAATTATCAAGACCACAATGCCTACAGCATCTTCCTGGAGCTTGCTCTTTGGTAATTGTTTTTGCAACAGGAATTTCACACTGTTGACATCGTCTGGAGTTAAGTCTTCTGCAATCTCATATAGCAGTTGTCTGGCAAAAGAAATATAAAGACTTTTTAAGAAAGTTCTGACAATTAACTAAAGGATATGAGACAAGCCCTTCTCATCTCCCCCTCCCAAAAACCCACAAATATCTGAAATCCTTACGGTAACAGCTCCAGTCATTATGCAGAGCATCCATTAATATACTGAGGTCATTCAAAAAGAGCAGTGAGTGTAGTTAAAAGTCACATTGTCACAGTTTTACAGAAACTTTAAGGAAAGACTGAGTTTCACTCTGTGGTTCCAGTTATTATGTAAGCCAAATACAGACAACCTTTCTAACACTAATAAACTCAGGGGAAGGGGGGAACACTTTCTTCCCAAAACAAGAAAATCAAAGAAACTCTGTCTCAGAAACACCCCAGCTTGAACTGAAGAAATGTAGAACCTGGTCTTAAAACTCACAAGGGTAGATAGTTGTGCTGTAATACACTTAAACTGGGATATGCCTAAGATGACAGTGGAGACAGAAGACAAGGACGGCACACAGTAGAACTCTTCTGCTTGAACCTTTTCCATGCAAAGATTTAACTACTGCTGTGCTTACCTGTATGGAGATACCTTCACCCTGCCTGGGATCTGAAGCTCCCTCTCCATCTCTTCCAGGCTGGAGCCCAGGTGGGAAACCAGGATGTCTATGCGATTGATCCGGTAGAGCAGCTCCTTCAGGAAGGCCTGATCACTGTCGCTTATCAGGCCTTTCTCCTGCAGTGCTTGGAAGAAGGCCTTGGGCTCCCGGATGGCTTCCTGCTTCTTGAAGGGGATGTACTCCAGGCTGAGGAACTTGAGGGCCGCCAGGTCATCTGTGGCCAGTGACTCAGAAATGTCAAAAAGGAGCTTGTTGATATACGTACTCATTTTACATCAGGACTTGGATCTAAACAGACAGAAGTTGATCAATTTGTCAGTCACTAGTGAAAAAATATGTTTACAAAGGTATCACATTATGTAGAATTGCCCCAAATAAATATATGCAGTCAAAAATACTTCAATAGAAAGAAGATAATCTGCTGTGATAGTTTAGATGCTTTGCTCCATCAGTTCATCAGACTCACGGTGAGCACAAGAAACTCTTTACACAAGTGTAAAGAAAGTAAATAAGGGACAGAGAAAGTTTCAGATTGTTCTTGCTTTCTATGGTGTGTGCAAACAGTAGGGTGTCAGATGCACAGGGTGTGCAGTCCTGGCAGGTTGCAGGTGGCTCCACCTACCTGACCTCACTTCCCTAGCACCGTTTTTTGAAGTTTGATCCAATTTGGGAGCAGGAGACACCTACAGACTCTGAAGTATTATACTGGCTGTATAGTTAACATGACACCCAGGTTTTGCATCATACCAAACACAAGGTTCTACATTAGCACACCTTTTCTTAAACTACATGGCTTCTGCTTTCTATACTTCATGCTTCTGACACAAGCCAATGTAACCAATGCACGTCTTTTATTTTGGTTTGTTGCATCAAGTACAACCCAGTTGCCAGCTCTCAAATGAGTAATTACTTGCTTGTAATTACTACAGTCAAACACAGATTGTGCCAACCCTTCAAAAAATGCCAGGATTCTTGTCAGGCCACTTCCTTTTCACTGAGCATAGAATACATCGCTTTTCACTACACCCTCCATCAACACTTTAAATCTTGACTTTGGCATATGTGCTCATCCCTCAAGCGTAAGAGAAAGTTTTAAAATATGAAGTGCAATCCTTCCATGTTAACTCACCCTGACACTGAGCCTGCCTCCACTGTAGGAGACTCAGTTGGTGTTTTGATCTCTCTGCTTCAGAGCAAAGATGCCCAGGAATCCCTGAAATGAAACTGTCTAGGGATGTAGTTGGTGGAGGTCTCCTGTCTCACTTAATTCACTGTAAGCCTGAAAAGTTAAGAACAAATGAAGTCATGAAAGCAAATCCTCCTACATCAGCAGGATATTAGATGATCTGTTTTACTGTTATTGATTCTGCAAGTGGATTAATACTAGAGCTAAAAATTCCAAAACAGCCCAGCAGATTGTTGAATAAAGCAGTATTACTGTAAATACTCCAGACACTTGGAGGCACTTGTCCCATTCCCTTTCCAAGAAACACGTGGTAGCAGAGCACCCCTTGGAAGACCCGCTTCTAGTCAGTGTTTGCAGCAAGCAGGAGCGAACAGAAACACACCCTGGTGCAGCCAGAAACAAATCCAAACAGCTTAAACAGTCTTCGTGATGCAGCATGTATGACTTAAGCTCTGACCCCTGTATTGCTTCCTGTAAATCCGCTAAAAATTAACTTTCGAACAGATAACCATCTGTATGGTTCAGCTGAGACTAACACAAGACCGAGTATCGTAATATGAACCATATCCACTTAGTCTCATAATTCAATAATCTCAGGTATCTGGATATATGTTTTTATATCCAGAGAAAGGATACTTCCTTTGTAGCTACTTAAGAAGTTACCATCTTTCCCATATATATCATGCCTTCGGCTAAGGATACAAGGCATGTGCTCATGACAGTAAAGCTTGCTGGTACAAGAAATTTTCTTTCTCACTTCTCCAAAGCTCTCCGTTTCAAAAACACAAATTATTAAAATTAAAACAGATGTGCCATGTACACACTGTATTTAAGCCTCTCTGTTAATATAGGGAGTACGCTAAAACAACTTATTCTAACACTTTAAACAAACATTCAATGAAAATATAACTGCAATAAATAATACCACAGTAAAAAGAATTCATTTTACTTCACTTACATGGAAAGACAAGCTGAAGGACTGCTGAAATTCCTCCGAAAAAAAGTGAAAGAACAGACAGCCTGGAGCGCTGAAGTTCAGGAAAAGTTCTGGCCTTTCCTGCCCCGCCTGCCTGTCACATGACTTCAAACACATATATGCCAAGCAATAAGCGGAGATGGTAAGGTTCCCTGCAAGTTTCAACAAATGAATTAATACAACACTTAGGAGAAAAAAGGGCTAAACAGTGCTCTGTCCCATGATTTCACTGGATCTTCTACATCCTCCTTTCTCCGAAATCCTTCTCCAACACACCCAGCTCATTTCTAACATGCATTTTTAAAGAAACTTTTTTCCAAAATGGAAAAGAAATGAATTATCAGTAGTCAGAAATACAAGGAACTGAGAGTTTAAACCTTGCGTTATAATTATTTACTTCATATACTTCCCTTTTTACAAAAGAATTTAAGCAATATTTAACAGTTGACATCTTTAGACACTTCAAAGCACGGAACTCTGCCTTCAGTGGGAAGATACCCGCTATGATCTGCTTGTCACTGATAACTGTTCCTGCAACAGGAAACATATGCAGTTATCAGTACACCTAGGAGACCTCTACGTGTCTGAAGCTCATTAAATCAGTATTATGAAGAGATAGGAGAACTGAAATCTTACTGATAATTTGCAATAAAAACAATCTTTCACTGACTTCAACCTACCTTTTTAAGCTCAAAATGACCACACACCCTCTGATACAATAAGGCATCTACAATAAAGCCTGCAGATACACGCTCTGTCTTCATAATAACAGCTCGGAAACGGCATTTGACTTGTTTTCACCAATATAACTCCTGTTATCCAAAGGCAACAAACAGCATAGAGAGATACCACAAGCATCCCTATCTGGTACCCAGAACAGAAAAATTCTGTCTCCATGTCAGCCCATACCTCAGCATCTCTTTCCCTTTACCAGTTCCTCTGTGTCTCAACCAAAATCAAGATTCCAGTGGCAACTTGGAAGAGGAAACACACAGGTGAGTGTTTCAGCACTGTGTCAGAACTGCTTACAGACAGCAAGGACCTAAAGTTGGCCCTTTAAGCCTGCTGGCTTCTCCCAACACAAGACCAGCTCTAAAGACCAGCCCTCCCAGCACAGTTCTTCCTCTTTTCTCTGTTAATCTTGTTTCTTCCCCTTTTGTCCTTCTCTGAAATGTTCCTGTTTGTTAATTTGGCTATCTCCAGTTCTTATTCTCCTTCACCCAGGTTTTGTTCTGGCTTCCCCTAAAACCTTCTCAGTCACCCACACAATTCTTTGTGAGAAGCCTGCAAATAGTTCTCACTCAGAAAGGACACGCCCTGGAAAGGGAAAATTCTTGAAGCTGGTTACTATTCTGCAGCCAGTGTAACTGTTTGTGCAGGATGTTTGTATCCTGCACAAAAAATATTGGCAGGCAGGAGGGACATCAGACATTTAGTGAACAATGCAAATCCTGCTTTAAGCTCACAATCTACTCGAGATAAAACTTCCCTAACAGGAAGGCACTTTTTACCTGTTTGCACTTAACTCTGTCTGAACAGGAGTTGCACAAGTGCTAATCATTCTTTAGCAGTGCAGCTAGAGCACCTGCATATGCACATGTGCCTCTGTATGCCACCAATAAAACTTGAAACCAAACATAATTTTTTGACTTTAGGCTGATTCCTTTCTGTCACAGCTCATTGTTACTACATTGTTACAACATTACTATTTACATGGAAGGAGTGCAACAAGCAGTGATAAATCTTCAAGCTGGGTAAAACCCACTGTGTTCCCTCACAACTGCTATCCTACCATACACCACAGGAGGTCAACACAATACATCCAAGCACAGACCAATATCCGGACGCGCAGTAATACAGAGCAAACAAGCGCTAAGGAAAACAAAGCTTGTGATGCACTCAAGAAAGATATTGATACTGATGGGTATAAATCACAATAGTGTAACCTTTGTTTGAGCAAGGCATTTAGAAATGAGGGAGATTTCACTATTCCAAGGCATAGCCCCTCTCCCGGGGAACTCAAGACTTCAGTCTTCAGTGTAGATTCTACTAACTGCAGAACAGTGTATCTTCAGTGTAGATTCTACTAACTGCTATTATCGAGTTTTACCATTTGAGACCACTCAAGCACTTAGAAATGAAGCCAGGATCCCCCCCAAAACAATGTGAAAATTTTTGCCCATGTTTACTCCATACTAAAACTACAACTATTACCTGAATGTAACTGCAAGCTACATGCTTGACAATTCTAATATGGAATGTATTCTACTAACAAACCCAATAGATTTTCTAACAGATTCACATAGCCCATCACTGACGGGGGACAGTAAACAAGAATAAAACTTAGCCCAGTGTATCATTTTTATATCCCAGACTTTATAAAAGAAGTATAAATTTAATTCAGTAACAAACATGAAGGACACAGACACACACAGTATAGGCAAATATTCATAACAAAACATGGCATAATTTCAGTTAAACTCAAATGTGAGTTTATCAGAACCTTGCTCAACAAGGACCAATTTCTCCCACATTATTTTCATCCTTCTTATTTTACATCTTAAAACAAGAATTGATTTATCACAACATTTAATGCTTAGTAATCAATCTGATAATCAAAGCAGATACACAGAGTATTGTGTTTCACAGTGAAAAACCCTTCTACCTTTTCTTCCCAAAAATTATGAGGATGATAGCCAGCAAGGTTTCTTGCAGTGCATTTTTTTTTCAGTTTTGGAAAGAATCTCATTGCAAATGAGGTAAATGAAAGCTGTAAGAAGACAAGTGTGCCTTATGGAAATAAGTAGTAATTTCAATAGTCAGCTGATTCTCCATACACTTAAAAATAAGTTGTTACAGATGGAAGAAATCTTTTTTCACCTAATACTTAAGCTTTCTCCCTTACCTTTGTCTTTTTTCCCTACACGAGTCCTCCATAGAGGTAGTGGTTCAGAGGCAAAATTCAGGATTTTTAGCAAGCAAGCAATGAGGCTAAACCAGAATGTTAATATTCTGGTTTAGCCTCATTGCTTGCTTGCTAAAAATCCTGAATATTAACATTCTGGTTTAGATATATAAGGCTACATGCAATCCTTAGGCTGACACAAAAATACTTTACATACCTATAGCCTTCAAAAGTACAAAGAACATTTAACATGAAAGAAGCATACTTCTGCAAGTAGCTATCCCAATCCTAATTACTTGAAAAATAGAATTTGAACAGTTGGCACACAGATTGTGTTAACTACGTCTCCTTAGAGTTCATATTTTCTTCGTCAAAAAATGGGAAGTTTTTGCCTCAAAGCACAACAGCCTCAGGAGTCTGGGTAATGGACTTAACCAGTTAGTGTGGAGAACTGCATTTAGATGAAATGTGCTCATGACAGTATTCAGGAAGCTTCAGTGTTGCTGTGAGGGAGGAGGGTCTCTAGGCACTGGGAATATAAATTTTTTTCTTAAAGTGTAAGCTGGTTGGGGCATCTGCTTCTTTTTCCCCAAGCTGTCAGCACGCCTGCTTACATCTTCATTAACTTCTGTAAGAATAGACAAAATATCTTCACCCCTGCAGAGAGAAAGTGAGCAAACAGAAAAATGGATTTATTAATGACCAAGTGGCACTGTCGCTCTGTAACACGATGTTTAGGAGATATAGTCTAGACATTTAAAACACAGAAGAAAGAAAATCTGCACTTTTCTCAGAAATTCTCTTGTGTTCTTATTTAGGTCATATTAAAAACAAGAGGCCTTTTCTTACTTTGCATTGCTTGAGTCCATCAGTAGGAAAAACGACAAAGTATTTTTTACTTAAACTCACTCAAGAAACAGATGGATCTGTCTAATAGACAGAGGGGAGATTTAGAGATTCAGAGTTTTTAAATTAAAATTTACATTCTCCAGACTAGCCCTAGCTAGTGCTAGCAGTGTTACCATAAATTTACCAGAGTCAGGCAGGCACATCATCTATTTAACTAAGTTTGTCCAACTCAAAGCATGCATTAACTTTCTTATTTGAATTTAACTTTGAATTAAAAAAACACAGAGTGGGGGGAAAAGGGAAGTTATTCCCATTTCTTCAATGATCAGCTAAATAAACTAGTAAAGTTACCTGGGTACCAACAGCTGTAGCTTGCTGCACAGAGCCTGAATATACCAAGTGCCCTGCTCAACATGCCTGAACGAGGCATAACCATCAATTGTGGCCATGCCCAGGAGGAAATCAGCTTCTTCTGGAATACTTTCAAAAGGAGAAATTTTCTGTTGCACAGAAGGCAATTTAGGAACTTGCGCATCAGGTTCAACATAGACAGGACACTGTATCTTTTGGCCTTGGCATGCCTGAATAAAGAAGAGTTTGGGTTTCTCAGCAAGCGCTGGACATTGTTTGGCAGTGAAGTAGGACATGATCGTGCGGATTGATATAAGCTCCCCATCTTTCCCATAGATTGCTCCCGACTCTCCATGAGATAGAATACAACAGATAAAACAGTCCCTGTTTATGTGTTTTTCTGAATCCTGCCAGATCTCCATGAGATCTTTAATTTCCTTAGCTGTTTGGTCTTTGTAAATCTCCACCTCTAGACCAAGCCATGTGAATACTTGCTTCAGCTCCCCTGTAGTTAAAAGAAAGATAAAAAGAGAAATAGAGCATTAAAAAAAAACCCATTTTATGAAGTCACCATGTAAGCAAATCTGAAGTGTAGAAGAGCCTCCCATCCTCGTGCCTCTGCAGATTCATGAGTATCAACTAGAGGGTAGCTGGTATAAAGACGGAATCATCTTCAATACAGAGTCTTGGGATTTTTCTCGGTGTTTCAGAGAATAGGACCTAAGGCACCTCCATAAGTCTGTGACAGATGCAATATGAAAAATGACACTCTAAGTGAGCTCATGACTACTGGAAAAATGAGGAATCTTCCCAAAGTTCAGGCTGGATTTCTTTCATAAATCTTTCTCAGGTCATTATTTTCCAACTGCAATTATGACTGCTACAGTTTCATAAGCAAGACAGAAAGATCAAAACTAATGAATGAAGAAGTATACACAGAATTGCAATTGGCAATTGCATAGACAATTCTGGATCACATTATGTAAAATGGTTGCTTAGTTTTATTTCTTTATTACAGCTCTAGATCTAGACTACATGAATAAAGAGATTCTTAAAATGATTCAATGATTCTTAAAATGATTCATGAATGATCCCACTGCATGGCAAGTTAAGGCCTTTTAGTCTTTCCCCTTCTAGAATATACAAGTGACATAATTTAACAAAGACCAAAAACGTGGCTGTTTAAAAGCATGAACTAAAATACGGACAATAAGGCAAAGAGAGAATGAATTCCTGAAGGGAAAACAGAGACTAACTAAAAAAAAAACTTGCTGTAGAAACTTACCAGCATCTTTGCAAGAACCCTTCCTCTCCCCAAGATAGCCATCAAATTTAACATTATTAATAACAAGACAAAATCCTCTCTTTGGTCCATCCATTTTGTAGCTTGTCAACTTCTGTAGAAATGAAAAAGGAAAAAAGCTTATAGTTTCAATGAATATATTAAAAAGTCAAGAAGTGATAAATGGCTGATCTCCAGTACTCATATTACCTTAACATGTCTTAAAATGGGCATACAAAATAACAGACAATCAAAAACAAAGGTTTGCTAAGACTCTCCTGCACCTCAGTAAAGGTATTTTAAAATCTGAGAAGTCAAATCCAATGTCAGGTTAACAGCATCAAGTCTATTCTAATACCAGACACTTAAGCTCCTCTCTGGTTACAAGAGAGAGCAACAAAGAAACACCTAATTTGTGCATTTTAGTGAAACCAAATAAAGGACAGCCTTCTACATTCCTTCAGCAGCAGCAAACAATACTTCTGCTACAGCTGCTTAGGCATCAGTAAAAATGTGTGGACTCGGCTTCAAAGAAGCAATCACACAATAGGGAGCTGCTTCTGAACCAAGACCTCTGGATTATTATGATAGTCATGTCTGCAGTATCTTACTGAACACACTTGCCTTCTTTAGCCTATGCTAAAGCAACTTCCTTAAAAGGTCTCCTGATGCTACTGATTAACTTTTTTTTTTTAATATTGTTATTATTATTATTTTAGTTAAGGATACACTAAAGCTTTTTCTAAGTCAGATATAGAGAGTGAAAACTGCTAAGCTACTGCGCCCACCTGCACATTCTGCTGCCATGTCCCAAACATGCAACTGAAGATATTACCAAATGATTTGCCTGCTTCAGGAAGATAAGCAGATGCACTGCCATGGGAGTAGTATGATAAGTATAATGCCCATTTCCCCTCCTCCATGCCTATCAATATAAGTTTCTGGACTGCAAGATGAAAATACGCTCTGAAATGTTCCAATTGATCTGACAACTCCAAAAAAAAAAAAAAAAAAAAAAAAAAAAAAAAAAAAAAAAGTGAAGCACAAATATCTCACAAATCCTTGCATGATAAATGTCATTAAAGGGATGAAGATTCCACACTCTCGGTTATTCAAAAAGCATGAGATTGTCTCTAACCTTGGATTCATTTTTTGCACTGATGAACTCTGCGGGGAGCTCCAGGTTCAGGTTTACTTCAGAGATGCCTTGTACAACATTACCTGCTTTGTCATCTAGGAAAAAGACAGCATAGGTATTTATGATGAGCAACTAATACCGGTGGATGCAGCAAAGAGTTCACTACAGTGCAGCACTTTATTTTAAAAACTATTACATGAAAAGCATAACTCTTCTGTATGAGATAGCACCGTCCAGTTCAAAGGATCTATTCAGGCCATGCCTCTAATAATTTTTGGTGTGTATTTCTGTGACAAAAGCAAGGTGTCTATTCATATGGGTTTGGTGAAACAGATATCTTTGGTATCAGGATAGATTCTACCTGAGACAGTCAAATGAATTTTTTAATTGGAAATGAGCACGAAAATCGAATGTAATCTAAGAAGGATCTGTGATGTCACTACTGAATGTCCCATTAAATAATCTTCTTTTGGTCCTGAATCATTTACAAAACCTCAGACAAACTTTCAAAATATGGCACTGATGGATTTCTGAAGTTGAACAGAGCTAATGTTGTGTGGCTGCACTTTGCAGGTGTCCCATATGATGTACAGTCACAGAGGCAGATGCAGAAAAATCTGCTGCCACTTGTTTTGCAGTTGAGATATGAACCAAAAAAATTTTTTTTTCATTAGTGAAGGAAACATTTTGCCTTCTGATAATTGTAAAGCTTTTGCTTTCTTCTGTACAAATCATTCACTATTTAATGTATTCAAAATACCAACACCTGAAAACTCTCTTAGATGGTAATTCTGGAAGATCCTTGGATGCCTTGGAAGATCAGACATAGGTCTTCATGATGTCTGTTCTTACATAAAGAGACAGGAAGCCTCCTGCTTTCAAAGCTTTTTCTCATTTCCCCTCTTTAATGGTCCCTTGCAAAAAGGTCTCTAGGAACTGACTGGGCCCCTTAAGTAACATATTAGACTGAAGGCAGTTGGAGATAAAAACATTTAATACTAAAATCTTTAAGAGAAAACAAACCTTGTCTGGTAGGTAAGGAGTGCACATTCCCAACATGCTCCCATAGGCTCCTAGACTCTTCACCATAATGACCTACACAGCAAAACAAGTCACAGTTAAAATGCTTTTCTGCACACACGAAAATGACAGCTGAGGTTTTGAAATAGTCACAGTGCCCCGGTCTCTTACCTCCTCCCTCCAGAGATATTCGAAGAGAAAAATTACTTTTCATTCACAGGAAAGAAAACAGTTTTTTGCTTCTAATCAGACCAGCTCTCATTTCAGTTCCCAAAAAAACATCATTTAGTTTCTAGGTAATCACTAACAAAGTACACAGGATTTGTCAATTGTATTTTTTCTCTTTGATATAGGAATAAGTATCTTTCAAAGCAATTTCTACAGAAAGTGAAAGATCCTTCCAAGAAGACTTCAAGGTAACTTTGTTACCTTATTACATTAAATGTCAGAAATTTCGCAGAGTAAGTCAAATTAGAAATGGGTAGCATGAAGCATAGAGGTCTATAAAAAACAAAGACACACTTTCCAGAAAGCCTTACCATTTATTTTAGAACTCACAGATTTGATAGATGTCTCCTATTTTTCGAGTGAGGGAAAAAAAAAAAATCCATGCTAAAAATCACTGTGATTTTTTTCATAACAATAAGCAAAACAAAGTTACTAAATACATAGCTGCTGGAGCAGTGGGAGGAAAATCACTGGGTTTTTAGTATAGCAAAGCATATAATAGCGAACTACAAAACACTTCCCCACTTAAAGCATATCGTACGGAGCTGGAAACAACTACACTTTCTCTTAAGGAGAAATGAAAATAATAAAGAATTTTCTTACACTTCCAAATGATCCTTTCACTACAAGGGATGGAGAGTCACTATATACAAAAGTGCAATATAGTCCAGTATCAGTTCATTTGGATGATCAATTATTTGATTCTAACTCATTGTACCTATCTAGTCTTGCCTAGGTGACCTCAGTCAGCACTAAGTGTCAATGGTTTATTACACAGAATGCAAAAAGCAGGTAATTTTTCATTTTCATCATTTTTCATCTCTCAGGAAAATCAAACAGGATTGTGGAAACAGGTGTGGGTATGGGGTTGTTTTTTGTTTTTTAAGAAACAATCTATGTTTTTCTTAATACAAGTGCATTCATTCTCTACCATGTCAAGTGCCAAATCCTCTATACATATAGAGCAAGTATAGCTTAAGCAGCAATAATACAAGCCCCTTCTGATACTAAAGGGCCCATTTTCCTCAGTTTTTGTCTACTAGGACTGTACTTCTGAAAACTATCTTAAGGAAGACCACTGGCTTTACACATTTAGAAATTATATGGATTAAAACTCTCTCCCTTACTCTCCTTTTCCTTTTTTAAAAAGAAAAAAAAAAAAAGAAGGAGGATATAGACCATATAAATTCCCCAATCTGACTCATCACGCAGCTAAAGGAAGACCCACGATCAAGGGCTGGGCAAAGTGAGATCACTTCCTTTAGCAGCAGCAGTTTAAACTGACCTTTAAACTATTGTTTAGATCATCTGAAACTGTGAGAATCAGCACCAGCTGACTGACTCACTCTCTAAAATGCACCTTTCTAGTCTTCTCTCTTCTCTTCCTAATGCAACTTATTTTGCCAATTGCACATGACCAACAGGGATATTTTTTACTTTCATTATTAAATGTTGATGTATTTCATACAAGCTGAAAAAAATATGTTTGCTCTCTTCCTAAATCAGCTCAGAAGATTTAGCAAAAGATCTCACAGTGTAATTTCAAAACAAAGGTACTAAAATAAAATGAAATCCCCAAACTACTAAAACTCAAGAAGGCAGCAGGCACTCCAGTGTACCTGGGGGGAACTGAACACTTTGGTACCTCCAGGCTGTGCAGATTCCTTGATTGGCAGAGTGTTCTCTTGCCGAGGTAGAGATACTAAGAGCAGAAAGAGATAATAAATGAGAGAAGCCAAAAGTTTCTAGGTTAAACATATATGAATTTGCACATTAAGGCAAACATGGCTCTATACTTAGAAATGCATTAAAAGAGAAAGCCACTTTGAAACACACTCAGGAAGTAAGCCCTTCTCCTGGCTGGAAAAAGTAGTAGCATTGCATTTCCCAGAATTGGTTTCCCAGTGATTAAGTAAACGAAACTAAAACTTTTTCCCAGTATGCTTATAATTTCTCCACAGGACGTTATATGAAGTTAGTTTACAAATTACATCTAACCTCATAGAAAGTGAACCATGTTTTTAATAACAAAGCTTATCATATACATATGCACATATAACTTGCACTGCTAACTGATTAGCAGATACAACTCCCCCCAGAAGCTTAGTATACAGGACTATACATCTGTAAATCACAAAGTGTATTTTACAGTATAGTTGTACATCCTTAGGGGAAATCAGCTGGGAGGCAATGCAAACTGAAGAGAGCTCTGATAAATCTGTGTGTTTAAACCTGTTCGAGTGAGTCTACTCTACCTTTTGCTGCCACAGTGCATCACTGGACCACCAGGTGCCAATTCCAGTTGCCCAGACCCTTCCCTTAAGCAGGAAGCTCTCACTTTGGAATTCTCACCTTTTTCCCTTTTATAGCTGTTTACTGTTTCTAGGAGATCAGGTGAAACACTCGTACAGATTTCCTCCAGCATTTTTACATTGCTTTCAGTTAAAAGGCCCTGTTTTTCCAATAAAATGAGCAACTTCAAAGCAGACTGACAGCAAAAAAAAAAAAAAAAAAAAAAAAGAGAGAGAGAATAAAATGCACTTATTATTTCTCAGAACTTAAACCAATGGCCTCAGCCTTCTCTCCCTCACATTATTACATTATCATCTGCTTTGTTTCTTGCCAATGAGTTCTGAACAGTCAATTTTATATCACTGGGTGCAGGGGAAATGTGTTGCACCACAGAAAGCCACTGATAGAATTATAAATCGGTATGTTCTTACTTCAAAGATTTGCTCAAACCAGATTAATGAATCTGGACCCTGAGAAGGCTTTATTGCTGTGAAATATTACAAAATACACGTTTGTTTATGGCTCAAGCAGGATAAAGAAAGAATGAGATATCATCCTGTTATGATCTAAGGCAAGACAGTAGAGCACCCATGACTGTTCTTAAAACAAAGCAGCACTAAATTCCACTCTAACTCGGCTATGAGGATTTTTTTCTCCATGCTCTTCCTCAACACCATTCTTCCTCCCCTTTTATTTACACAATTGTCCTTTTCCCTACATACAAAAATTGGCTGTCGTTTCGGCAGGTGGTCCCTCAGGAGGAAAATGATTTCCTTCAACATGTCGCTGGTAATGTTTTCTGCCAATTCATACAGCATCTGCCTGTAACAGAGACCCAGTGAGATCAAAACAGAAAACAGTGTAGAAGCACAAGGTCATTTGAGAATTAAAAAAAAAAAATATGGAAAGGGATGTAGTAGGTAGCTGAGCAGCAATTGGGCTAGCAGAATCCTATTAAAAGCTCACCTGTAAGGAGATACTCTCCCCTTCTCTGGTAGATATTCTTGCACTCTCTCCTTGGTATAGTTAAGTTTTTGGAGCAAAAAGTGACATTTAATTCGGTATAAAAGTTCAGCTAATAGAAAAGTATCTTCCTCATTCAAATACTCTTCAGCCATAAGAAGCTGAAAAATGTCCAGTGCTGACTGTGCACTTTCCAATTTTTTGAAGGGAATCAGGTCAAGACAGAGAAATTTTAAAGCTGCTACATCTTCGGTCCCCAAGTTATCATCAATGAGTAGAAGCTTCTGACGAAAATTCAAACTGATGTCATCCCCCATGTTGCTGAGAGAGAACTCTGCCTGGAAGCAAAAAGCAAACTTTGGTAACACTGTAGTTTGCAATACAAAAATCCTTGAAATAAGGATTTCATACAATAGCTAATTGGAAACTCTGAATACTTTGCAGAAGAGAAATTTCCATTTGAATCCATTTAAAATTTACTTCCTTCTCCAAGGTTCTCCAACGGAGAAAAAAAAAATCAGAGATCTTAGAGATCTCATTTGGCAGCAGCTCTGGACAATCCAGTGTACCCTTGAAGTTAACCTTGTTCTGAGCAGAAAGTTGAGCTAGCTGACCTCAAGAGACCTCCCAACCTGAACTCTGTATCATTGCATTAACTTTAATGTTGACAGGAAGGAGACCACCACTACCTTCTCTCTCACAACTGCAGCCCTGTTCCTATACACTGTGGCTAGCAAGAGTCCCTGCATTTAATGCTATTACAACTCTCAGTGGAGAGAGCATAGCGGCAAGAACACACAAGTGTTCCTTGACCTGCAGTCTGAGGGCTCTGCTGGTGCAACAAGGAGATGGTCCTCTCTTTCAACTCTGACATCCAGGCCAAAGCTACAAATACCTCCATACACTGCCAGTTAAATCCTGCAACCAGACTGCATCTCCTATTTGGCATGGGAAAACTCTAAAACTACCCTTACAGGAGTGTCTAATAAAATGTGGCAAGTGATCAGTTTAAAGGGGGTCCATACAAGCAACTCAAGGCTACTGAAATGCAGACAGCATACAGAAACTCTCAATTTAAGGCCTATGAAGCATCTGGGAGGACAGGTCAGCAAATAAACCACAAAGAATATTCTAACAGGTGGATGATGCCAGGAAGAGAACAGTTTTGTCTTTAGGGGCATGTAGGAAATAGAATCTCAAATCCTGACACTCTGAGAAGGATGTGAGCAGCAATTCTTATTTCAAACAACTGCTTTGACAGAACCCAGGAATACTGAACCCTCTATTGCCTCTTTCACTCAAAACCTCTCCAGAGTTCAATACCTTCACAGACACTGAACTTGTGCAGCATTTAGTGGCTGCCTCCTCTCTTCCCTCTCCTCTGCACTGTGGGCAGGCAGGGCTGCTGCTGCCTCCCAGTGCTGCTGTCAGGCAGTGCAGATTTACAGCTCCAAGGCAGAGCTCACCTTATTGTTGCTGTGTTTCTAGAACACTCTACTGCTTTATGCATTTCATAGGCATTTTCAAAAACATTGTGGTGCAAGATTCTTAAAGTAGTAGAAAAAAAAAAAAAAGGCAAACTCTCCTTGTTCCTGTAAAACTATTTGCTAAAACATAAGACAAATGCTATCTATCCACTCAACACTAAAACACATAGTGAGCAGACACACAGAAAGGTCATAGATCAATGCCTGTAATGCGTGTTTATAACATATCCAATTCCTCTGGGAAGAAGGAAAAAAAAGGAACAAAACAAACAAAAAACCAGTTATGTAATGTGAGAGCTAAGGATCATCGAATTGCTATTTTTTCCTTTTAACGTTTTATCCAGCAGAGTGCCCAGCTTTGAGGTTTAAAACAAAGCAAAAGCACGGGGCCCGAGGGCTGGTGCTGCGCCTCCACAGGCGCAAGGCCAGGGGCGCCGGGTCCCGGCTCGCCGGCTTCCCCTTGCACTGCCAGCAGGAAGGAAGGAAGGAGTAAGAGGAGGAGGAGGAAGTTAAGAAGGAAGGAAGGGTGGAAGGAGGGGGCTCCGGCTGCGTGCCGGCCCCCGCGGCCGCTTACCTGCGCAGCGCGCCCCGCCGCTGCCCAAGCGCTCCGGGCCGTGCTGAGTCACGGCGCGGCGCGGCCGCCGGCGCCCCGTGGGGAGGCGGCATCGCGACGGGGCGGCGGGAACCGAGGCGCGGGAACCGGGGCCGGCGCCAGCGGGGGAGCGCTGCGAGCGGCAGGGACAGGGAGGAAAGCTGCCATCAGCAGGTGCTCTATGCAAGCTGAAACCCCAATGCTTATGATTTAGGAGCAAAAGCGTTTCCTTTTGTTGGCATTTTTTTATCGACCCTCTAACAAAAGAGGTGAAGATTGTTTTGATAGAGGCACAAGAATACGCTCTCAAATAATTTGGTATGGGAGATAAAGCTTTAAAGTAACATAATTAGAAATATAGCAGGCAAGACCACGCAAGGCCATCCACAGAGTTTTTTCAGAACACCACCACATTGCGTGTCAAAAATGTAAAGCTATGCATATTGGAAAATAATGCACACGTAGTGTCACGTAAAGCTAGTAGTGACCCAGGTGTGTGAACAGTCAGTGCTACTTCTAATGAAGAGCTGAAAGGGGCTCATGCAGCAGACACACGGTGTGCTCCACACACACGTGTGCACATCACAACACGACGCTGAAAGCCGCAGAGCCTCATGTTCCACGCACTAACAATTTGGGGTGGAAGAGAGTGGCTTACTTTATTTTGTTCAAGGGCAGGTTCAGAAAACTACACATTTTTGCTCACAACCATGAAAACTCTCCACTATCTTTTGCTTATGTTGCAGTCTAACACCTTCGGTTTACTTTTGGATGTATCATGAAAGTTTTTTTCCCCTTTTCTTCTGGCTACTGAAAGGGAGTTTGGTAACAACTGCAGCAGTAACAGATCTGTGCTATGTGTACAGCTTGATGCCATCCAGGCCCTGCACCCAGTCTGTTCCCAAACTGAAAGTTCAGATGCACAGTAAAACAAAATTAGACAGTTCCTACCATATACAGCAAGAGGCACAGAAAGCAATGGGAGGAATGACAGACAACTGGCATCGCAAAATTTCTGCGTGTTAGCAAATAACACCTTCATCACTGTTAATTTTTACAGTACAGTTGGTCCACGTGCCACTCCTGAAAAAAGCATCAAGGCAATAAATACTGCCTAGGACTTGTATGATCACAGAATAAGTACTGTAATCTACTGGGCTAAGCATCTATTGAGAACCAAGATACCTGTGTTGAAATTCAGTATCTGACATGGATGAATGCTTGACACATGGAGTGTCCCCACAAATCTGGGGAACTATAATCACCAATACATCTAAGTAGCCAGACACAGAAACTTCTCGCTTTTTTAATTGCCAGAATTACTTAGAATAGTCTTTTTTTTTCCCTTCATTTCTTAAAGAATAAGACACAGACCTTACTTACACTGTCATAAATGAATAGATATACCTCGAATCCCTCTCTCCAACTTCCACTGTTGTAAAACTATCATCTTATCACTGTTATTTTGTGGTTACTTATCACACAAAGTTGTTGGATCCTGTAAGAATATCCACTGTATGTTACTCTTACTTCCTTTCTCTTTTTCTGTCTTCTTTCTCTATTTTTTTTCAATTTTCCAAAATTCTTTTCCAATTTTTCACATTTTTTTCCAATTTTCTCCTACACATTGTACTTCCCCTACCTTTTCTTCTTTTGGTTCTTCCTACCATGTCCCTTCTTGTTCCTGCTTTCAGTATTCTTTTCCCTCAACACTGACTCCTCTTGGTTCCATTCTCCCTGCTTTTGGTGTCCACAAGGCAGCAAAGTGCTCATCGTGTGTAAATGCTAACAGGGGAAAGGGAAGAAAAATTAAGTTAATTGTGAAAAATCATATTTATTATCATGTAGGTGTACAATAATTAGGAAATAAATCTTGTTTCCATAACCACAGAACAGACTCTGTTTTATACGATCTACATCATTTACCATATACTATAGGAACCAACTTTTCAGTCATGTTATAATTTTCCTCTTAACCCATGGAATACGAGCAAGCTAAATTTTCAAAGTTACACTGGCTGTATTTTATTCCAAGCTAGGTAGTATATTAAATACTAGAGCCTAGTATATCAGTATATAGTAGTAGTATATTAAATACTAGAGCCTAGAAATGAATGCCTTTTTATCATCTATAACATAAAATACAGATCCTTTCTGGTGCATCAATCAGCACCCATACCAATACTACTATGATACATTTGTATCTAGATTGATAACCACGAAACAAGATTTAGCATTTTAACATTTATGGAGACCAAGGTTTTGAAGAGTGTCTGGATTTTGCAAAAGCCATTTTTCTATCATTTTTCTTCTTATGCCTGTGCCGGCACAGAATTATACCAAAATAGTACCTGTAGCTATGATCTAACATAAAATTGTGATATATTTCCCATTTCTAAATTTCTCTATACTTTTATTAAAAAGACACACTGGCCTATGAAGTTGAAAGATATCAAAAAAGTACTGTATGCAGAGGCTTGTAACATAGGGGAAGTATTTTTTTAAACTGTAAAAAAAATCTAATCACAACTATGTATTTCACTTCCTGTATTTAACATATCAATAAAATTCTAAAAAGGCGTAACAAGACTGAAAATTTAAATTTAATGATATAAAATGCTCAGTGAATGTATTATACAAAATGATATTTTAACATAAATAAATACATATATATATATATCTATGCTCAATCTTAAAATTGTATATGGAGGCTTAAAGAAAGAATATAGAATAAAACTTGTTTACTGGCTTTCTTCTCTCAGTACACTCAAACAGTCATCAATCAGCAGTTTGAGAATCTCTTGGACCAGGAAGAAACTGGATTTGTATTACATAAAAAGGAAACACTTATCAGACACTTATCAAAAATATATATCAGATTATGCTCATCAGATATAGCTGAAGCACTAAAAGTTCCACAGGAACTTAAGGAAATATTTCTGAACAGTCAGGGTGACAGAGCACTGGTAGAGGTTGTGAAGAGAGGTTCTGGAGTCTCCTTCTCTGGAGATCTTCAAGACTCACTTGGACACAATCCTATGCCACGTGCTCTATGTGACTCTGCGTGTGCAGGGGGTTAGACTAGGTGACCTCTAGAGTATACATACTCCAGAGGTCCTTCCAACCTTAAGGATTCTATGATTCTATCTGCTCTTTGCCAAATAAAAGTGAATGCTAGTTTCCATTTTGAAAACTACTTTTTTTTTTTTCTGAATGAAACTTGCGAAATATGGTTTCCACTGCTACCAGAATAAATTTAATTGCTCTGCCATCATAATTAGCATATACTACTGCTAGCTGCCTGTGAGACTTGGCAGGCAATAGAATGCATTGTTGGTAAAATTATATAAATGAGGACATCTGAGTTTTGCTCAAATCCAATGCAGCTATATAATAAAACAACATTTTTTGCATTTTTTTAACTCAACAAACTAGCATATAATATACTATCAAAGTATACTTTCCTTTTTGCAGACATGAAATACATATGTGCCTCAAGGATGCATGGCATAACTACACCAGAAATGAAGCAAGGCAAGCCAAAGTCTGGAAATTTCTTCCTGGACAGGAAACTATAAGACTATTGAAATTCTACAAGTGGCTTGTTTTAGGAAGGAGCAATATGCCATAAATTCAGCAACAATACATCTCAAAACATATCACCTAAGCTGTAGTGTTTATATATAGTGTTCAGATCAACTGAGCTCTGGATGCTCACATTTGCGAATTTCAATGTAATTTGAGAAAAAATTGCTACATTGTAGGCAATTTTCTATCATGTCTCTTTCAGAAGGACAAAAGCAGCCCCCTCCCCCAAAAAAAGACTGTCGCTTTTAGAAACATGCAGCCCGTAGGTACCCTGGAGAGTACTGAGGACACAGGATTCTTGATTAATCAAAATCTCTAATGCAGCAGGCAGACGGGATCTGAATTATTTAAAAGATAATTTTTCTCCTTGCTGCACTTTTGCTACAGTCTGTGGAGGCATGCAGACCTGAACTACTTTATTATAGAGGAATAAGACTTGTTAGGAAGACATAGTAGCTGTTGAGTGTGTATCAGTGGTTTGCATGGTAGTCTGCTTTAAACATCAAGAAAGTCCTCATCAGTGCACTGCTACCAGGTATCCTTAAACAAAACAAAAAAACCACAGGACCTTGAAAAAATCCAATAGGTGGGATTTTCCAATAGCAATAGGTTAAATGGTTTAGAGTTCTTTCACACTGTTTAGCTGTTGCATTTGGCACAACATCTGTAGGTTTAATACTGCATTCTTAGCTGCCATTCTTATTCATGTTTTCTGAGACTTTTCTATTAAAATACTGAATCTAGTGTCTTACACCCCTCAAAATGCTTCTAAACCCCCACATTCAGAAGCAACATGCAGTTGAGATACAAAGACAGTAATACTACTTGAAGTATGTATGAAGGTGTTCAGATATAGGCCTTTTTTTTTTAAAGGTATTTCAGACATACACTTTCCAAAAACAATTAAGTAGGAGAAAGAAAAAGTTTTTTCCTCAATGTGTGTTGGAGCAGAAGTGAGTATTGCTGGCTTGGGTCAATGGTCTTGTTCCATTCATAGACTTCTCTGTTCAGTTCTGTATGGATGTCTAAAATTGAGAGTTTCCTGCAGCAAAAGAAAACACAACTTTTCTTCAGAGAATGAAGCAGAACAACAGTTAAGAACCCACAAGATCAAAGATACTTTCAAACTCAGTAATAAGAAAGTTTTTTGAGTTTTAGTCTTTACATAGATGTTACATTTATACCTTTTTAAAGGTTGAATATGCATTTCTGAGAGTATATGTTATATCCCAAATCACTATGATATCTGTTATGCTCTCCATTCCTGCTGACTTGTGATTTGGTCACAAGATTTTAAGATTGTGAAAAGGTACGAACTGATGACCTGCAGCTACCTTGAAACACAGCAGCTAGCTGACGGGTAGACCAAATGTACAATGAAGAGTTTTGCTGGTGAAGTTATATATGTAAATATATCTGATTTTTACTCAAATCTCTTTTGATAATATCTTTGGATAATCACTTTTTAGAGTTTCAACTCAAGATTCAAACTGTCCATCCTGTGGATCCCGAAAGAAGGGCAAAGTATATCTCAAGAAAATAATAATAAAGAATCCTTCTGTTTCAACAATCATTCTCCCACAGATTGAGGCTTTTTATATTTGCAAGCTGGGCCCTTCTTAATGGCTTAAGAGCCAGGCCTCAATCTGACAATTGCTATACATGCACCTGGTATTTCGGAGAAAAAAATTTTGAGCGTTTGCCTAAAGCACTGCAATCTGCAGAAATGACACACATTGTCCAGGTCAGGTCCCTCTCTTCACATTCTGCAAGTCACAATCCCATAACACACTTTCATTTTACAATCGAGAATGAGAAGCTTCACTCCTACTCTATAGTACCTTCCTGTGTCATCATTCCAGAATGAGGTCTTTTATCCTGTGACACAACATAAGGACACTTCAGAATCAGAAGGTATAAAAGTTAACACAGTTCTTCCCCTATGACAGTAGTCTGTTCTAGAAAAAGGGGTTCTTCTTCTATTTACCTTTTGTGGGGATTGCGGAGTAGCCCAGCCAGACAACGTAGGTAATATGAGGATGAACTTCGAGACCTTTCCAGTGCAGACACATCCACCTTGCACTGACTCCAAAAGATGTCTGCCACTTGGGGGATGGCAACTTTCCATGGTGTTTTTGCATTAGAAATGATGCTATCATCATTTCCATCTACTTCCAACAGACTAGCACCTCCTTGCTCATTTTCTGGCACAATATAACTTTGAATGAAGAAGAGCTTCGGTTTTCCTAGAAGTTCAGGACAGGAGTCTGCAGTGAAGTATTTCTTTACTCGTTCCAGTGGGAATCCAGGAAAGGTCTCATCTGTACAGAACACGCTCTGAGGGCTACCACGGCTGACCAATATGCAGATGAAACTGTCAAAATTTCTGTGCTTCTGCAACCTTGCAAATTCACGCAATTTTTTATCCATGGTGTCAATACTTAAATGTCTGAAACAATGAACTTCATAGCCTAAGTCTCTGAAGGTCTCTTCTAAAACATCTGGAAGAAAAGCAAGACATAATTAAATCAAGGCTCAATCTCAACTCTCCTGAAGAAAAACATTATTTATAGTAGATCACTACTGGAAATAAGATGTTCATTTCATCACAACATCTGAAAACCCAAGAGACTTCACATTAATCACAGAGTGCATACTTATGGTACTATAAGCATTTCATCTTTCCTAAGAGTTATACACTTCATGACAACGGACACACTAGGATGTGGCACATAATTCCATCAATTTTTGCACATTTTTGTTTGCTGGCAGTATCTCAGGGAACTAATTTTAGGACTTAAAATTTTATCAGGGAAGAGAAGACACTAGAAAATTCTTCACAGAGAACAGGCTTGTAAAGGAGAGGAATGGGTAGGATAGGAATCTGTTTAATTTGTCAAAATTAATCTGAATGCTAATTATCACGGAATGGATAGAAAAACAAAACAAAACAGAGGCACTCTTTCAGTCTAAAAGGAACCTTCAGCAGTCATTCATACTTGCTATTAAATAAAATTGACTTTAAGTGAAGAGTTAATGGACCCTAAACTGTAACAAGCCTAGTGACAGAATGAATTTTTAGCAACAAAAAGCTGAACACTGTTGATGATCAATTTCAAATGTGTCAGAAAATAAAAGCCAAAATCAAAATTTAACATAGTTGCATGCATTTGTATTAACATGTACTACAGGAAAGCACATTATGCTCTCAGTAACTCACTGGTCAAGGAGGACTTAGGCAAACTGCCCACCCATAAATCTACGGGCCCGGATGGGATGCACCCAACAGTGCTGAAGGAACTGGTGGGGGTTATTGCTCAGCCGCTCTCTGTCATCTTCAAGGAGTCATGGAGAGCAGATGAGGTGCTGGAGGATTGGAAGAGAGCCAACATCACTGCAGTGTTCAAAAAGGGCAAGAGGGATGAGCCGGGAAACTACAGGCCGATCAGCCTTATCTCCATCCCTGGAGAAGTGATGGAGCAGCTCATCTTATAGAGCATCTCTAGGCATGTGAAGGTGGTGACCAAGAGCAGTCAGCATAGATTCACCAAGGGGAAGTCATGTCTGATGAACCTAATAGCCTTCTATGATGGGATGACTGTCTGGCTGGATGAGGGGAGAGCCGTGGAGAGGGGAGGGCCTTGACTTCAACAAGGCTTTCAACACTGTCTCCCATAATATCCTTGCGGGGAAGCTCCAGATGTGTGGACTGGATGAGTGCACAGTGAGGTGGATTGAGATGGCAGAGCCCAGAGGGTGGTAATAAATGGGGCCGAGTCCAGTTGGAGGCCTGTGGCCTGTGGTGTCCCGCAGGGATCAGTACTGGACCCAGTGCTGCTCAACCTCTTCATCAATGACTTGCACGAGGGCACAGAATACACCTTGAGCAAGTTTGCAGATGATGCCAAGCTGGGTGGAGTGGCCAACACTCCGGAGGGCTGTGCTGCCATTCAGAGGGACCTGGACAGGCTGGTGAGTTGGGCAGAGAGGAACCTCATGAGGTTCAACAAGAACAAGTGCAGGGTCCTGCACCTGGGGAGGAGCAACCCCAGACATCAGTACAGATTAGGGGTTGCCATGCTGGAGAGTAGCTCTACAGAGAGGGACCTGGGAGTCCTGGCTGACAAGTTAACCATGAGGCAGCAGTGTGCCCTCGTGGCCAGGAAGGCCAGTGGGATCCTGGCCTGCACCAGGAGGCTGTTGTCAACAGGTGGAGGTGATCTTGCCCCTCTACTCAGCTCTGGTGAGACTGCACCTGGAGCACTGGGGGCAGTTCTGGGCTCCTCAGTATAAGAGGGACGTAGAGGTTCTAGAGAGGGTCCAGCAGAGAGTGATGAAGATTGTGAAGGGACTGGAGTATCTCTCATATGAGGAGAGACTGAGTGAATTGGGCCTGTTTTCTCTGGAGAAGTCTGAGAGGGGATCTGATTAATATGTGTAAGTATATGAAGGGGGAATGTAGGGTGGAAGGGGACAAGCTCTTCTCAGTGGTGGCCAGTGATAGGACAAGGGGCAATGGGTGTAAGTTGAAACACAGGCAGTTTCACCTGCATGTGAGGAAGAACTTCTTTTTTGTGAGGGTGACAGAGCCCTGGAACAGGCTGCCCAGGGAGGCTGTGGAGTCTCCTTCTCTGGAGGTTTTCAAAACCCACCTGGATGCCACTCTCTGCAACACGTTCTAGGTATCCCTGCTGGAGCAGGGGGGTTGGACTAGATGATCTCTAGAGGTCCCTTCTGACCTCAACCATTCTGTGATTCTATAACTACTTTCAGTGTTCATTAATTTGGGAGTAAAGCAAAAAAAATCGTGGTGGTTAGAACAACACACATTTAAGTGTTCTGTGGAACTACAAGCTACCACTTTTAAAGCTTCAGCATCACATCTTTATTATAAACTGCGTGTGTGTGTGTATATCTATCTTTATCTACACCCTAAACATAGTTTCTAGTAAAATGACAGGAGAAAAGTGCTGTATAGACATTAGAAACAAGTCTTTTTCCTTGATTCTAGAATTTTATCAATCCCTAATTAGCAGAGGCAAAGGACTGTGCTACTGCAGAGGTAACTGGTAGCAAAGTAACAGGTCGGCTAAAATGGTGTTCTCTTTGAGACCCAGGCAGTGAAAACGGAGAACAGAACTCAAATGTGCTCAGCAAAAACAAAGGAGAGATAGCAATTCTATAAACTCTACCACTACAGTTACATAGTGAACAAAGATTGCAGAATTTTCTTGCTGTTTTGTTAGTCTGATTAAATTCTTCAGAAGACGTTGCTGACACTTGTTTGTTTTGTAATTATAGAGGAAAACCTGCTCTATCTACAACAATAAAATAGGTCTTCAAAATTCATGTGGAAGACAGAATCAGGTACTGAGCTGGTTTTGCTCAAGATCTATTTAGTCTTAGTACCTTTTAGCAAATACCTACTGGCTGAGGCACTTAATCCATTAGAGGGCAGTCATGCATTCAGAAAGCATGAGTTACAGAACCTAGTGCTTTTTCTGTGACTTACATCAGTGGTGCATACATTATGTAAAGGAAGATACAAACATGCTCATATCTCATTAAAGACCAAGGTATTTTCAAACCTTGGGTCCTCTTCTACTCTCCACAACCGCATTTTCTCTGGATATGTCGAAATGCTTCCCTGCCTGCCCCAGTAGCAGACCACAACTTGTAGCAAGTGTGATGAGATCCAATCTTTTACATGTAGCCCTATTCAGGTGTTAACTCCTGTCACCTCCAACACCACTCATTCTATGACAGCAAGTATCTTGGTATTGGACTAGACCCTATTGTGCTGCCTTCCAGATAAAGGCTGTATAATTCATTTCTTGCATCAAAAAACAGTTGTGCTCTAACTCTAGCATGACAGAAGAGCTAGGAAGTAAAGCAGAAGTCAAAACATCAAAAGAAAGGTTCAATCTCAAGAGAGAAGGAGAGAAAAAAAAAATGAGAGTACAGGTAAAGTCATGTATTGGTATGAACAATTCAGTTTCTACACTTTTTTCCTTTTTTTTTTTTTTTTTTTTCTTTTATTTTTGCCAGAGATAGTTCATGAGCCTAACAGGACAGAGAGAAAAAGGGATCCTAGAGAATGCTGCTCAGTTGCATATAGCTGAGCTCCATGCTTTCTTCTGTCCCTCTTCCCGACTCACAGCAGGACTGTGAATTTTTCGGGTTGCTGGTACCCTACTAGAAAGCTAAGTATCTTGTTTTATGTATTGTTCTAAAACTTATTGTTAAACAAATTTTCTTGCTGTGTCTGTCATCTGCATTTACTCTCCGACTACAATATTAAGAACCGTAAGTTGGTCTGTGTGGGCCGTTAGTTACAAGAAATATAAAAGACATGACTCTTCCCCCATATCTCCTAGCATATTACGGAACTGATTGCAAGCATTCTCATTCTCTCCATTTTTATTTTTAGCACCAAGTGCTCCACTGACTAAAGAGGTTTCGGCTTACGCAAGAGCTTTCAATTCTAAAATTGCAAACAGAAAAATTTAAACTTTAACCAAAATACGTTTAATTTTTTCGGGCAAATTTTAACCTAATCAAGAAATTAACCTTTTCTTTACCCTTTAAAACTGTGATGACAGTTTCGATTAAACTGTACAAGACAGAATACAGGCCTAGTTGTGTTATGATTATATATTGTCAGCTATGCAAAATCTGTGGTATCCACTATGATTACACTTCAAGTGCAACTCCATTTATTTTTAAATGGTGTGAAACATCCTGTTTACCATACCTTGCAATAATCTGTATGAGTATAGCTGAACTACTTCATTGGTCTCTCTGAAAACCATTTACTTCCCCTTCTCTGAACATCAGTTTCCCACCCAAATTCTTTTCTTTAGTGCCCCTTAACCTATAAGGCAAACTTTCTTTTTTTTCTCCCCCAACAGTTAGGAGTTTCAGATTGGGCCTTTCAATTCTCTGCTTTAGAAGACTTGCTATAAATAACAGACTGGCTGAGTAAAACAACATGACCCTGGTCTGACTGGTGGATTTACATCATATTCTTTATATTAAGTCATTTAAATTATCTGAGATTAACAATAAAAAGAACTTCAATTTCCAGATACTTACATGAGTCATTGCCAATACAGTCTATGATCAGGCATATTCCTAAAGGCTGACTTTGCATTCTGTATTGATCATCGAACATCTAAAGAAAGTGAAAGGGCAAATACAAATTTGGTGATGCTTCTTGCTTCTCACAGGAAACAGACTCACAGACTTGTTTCTTGCATATATCTTTTTGCACTTGAAGAAGCCTTGCCGTTTCTAACAGATCAAAAAGGTCTGACTTCCAATGAATTTTGATTTAGCTTCTACTCATGAAAATATATGTTTTGCATTCATATCATTTATGCATGCTTTTTGCACAGTTTTGATTGCCTATTAGCATCTAAGATTTCATAGTAAAGCTATATTCTAAAAGCAATTCACACGACCTGTTTAAGGCACACGAAAATAGAGATGTATACATTCTGTTTGCATGCAATTACAGAAAACCTCAAACTCAATGAAAACTAATGGAAATATATAGGGAGACTAATAAGTATACATAAGCACATACACATACCTTATGTGACATTGGTTCTGATTCCTGAATTGATATATGGACTGGCTCTGCTGTGGTTAAAACATATGTATTTAATCTCAACATGCAGGCATCAGTGACACCTCTTTGAGACGAAATCATTTAGAAAGATGTTACTTGGAACACAGTCTACATTACTTGTAACAACTACTATCTCTCTCCTACGCTGAGAACATTCAGCTAATTATTTTTTTAAAAATCACCATACTTGAGAGTTATAATTCATTTCCAGAAAGAACACAATACATATGTTAGGAAGCTGACACTAACTAGACAACATGCTGGCTGGCCTGGTGGAGGTGTCCATAATTAAACTGACACAAAAACTCCCTAGTAGAGACAATTGTATGGCAGACAAAACGGACACAAATTTTGTCTGTGTTCCGGTGGGGAGAACACACCTGCACTACACTGGCCACCTGGGCTGACTAGTCTCTATCTTCAATAACTCTTTTCACAAATAAATTATATAATCCATTAAATAGTTATGAAAGTGAAAGCCCTAGTTATTTCAAGAAATTTTAAAGATAGGGCATCCCTCCCTGCAAAACAAATACAAGAGAACAACAAGATGGGGATTAGATATACCAAATACTCAGAAACTCCTACTAAAACGTGTAAACACAGCTATTACCTAACTCAATACATTTCGTTCTTTTTGATAATCACAACTCTGATGGATTGTTCTTACCATGAATAAGGCTTTGCCTGTTTTGTGTTTTCTCCTGATTCACACCTTGGATCTAAAACAAATAAAAAGCTTTTAGAAACTAGTATATATTATAAAATACAACAAAATAGTATTTTTATTCATCAAAAAAAAAAGATTACATATTGTTTCCTACATATTACCAAGGACAAATTTGCATGAATTCAAGAGGAAGTTATAATAATATTAGAACACTATGGATAGTCAATATAAATTCTTTCCCATTACCAGTTTGGAAAACAAAGCTGTTATGGCTGTGCTAGTGGAGACAAACTGAGCAATGGGTTTGTATGTAAGCTTTGCACATGTGTATCTACTGAAAACATGCAGAAAACATTTCTCTGCAAGGCTAAAGAGAGGTCACATCATCACAACATCAGATCCAGACCAAACACAGGAAGTTTCGCCTGCAGAAAATTTGATTGAAAGTAATCTAGTGGATGACTTTTGACATATTCGGAGATCTTTGCTAAAAGGAAATTAAAATAAAACAGAAAAAGTTTTCCTAAAAAAAGGAAACCATAACTTTCAACTTCCAAAGCTGAAATGCTGACAGGAAAAACTTCATAGAAAGTCTTTACAAAGGAGTTTTCTCAGTGTCAGAAAATGTAGATCAGGTTCTAACATCAGCAAATAACAAGAACTAGAGAACTAAACCAAGTAACATTCTGGTTGCAAGGAATCTCTCATTCCTTAGGTCCCAAGAAGATATAACTTCTTTTAATGTTGGGCAATATTTACAGACAAATAAAGGATCTATTCATTTATTTTATACTTACCCCTGAATTGTAAAGGGGATCAATCAGACTGAGATTAGGGAGAGATGCCTGAAGTGCATTTACATATACTGGCTGAGAATGAACGGAGGACATTATAGCTGAAAATTTAACAGAAACACACTGAAAAATACACTGATTTATTAACCATTTTAAAGCCTAATCCTTGAAGCATGAAAGTACTCTGACACATAACTCGAAAGTTTTGTTTTAGTAAAAAGTCACCTAATCCTTACCGTAAGGACTATTCAGTTAAACAGACAAATAAATAAATTTATTTTGAAAAGCATTTTACCTTCTTGTTTGTATTTCTGAATTTTCCTAATCAGGTCGATTCTGTGAATGTTTTGAAAACAGTCTTCTAATAAATCCAGTTGATTAGGAGCCACCAAATTTAGTTTTTCTAGGTCAACCACAACGGCTATAAAACTCTGGAACAGCAACAGGGAAAAAAATACTACTAAAAACTGTCCTACTAGTAATTTGCTCTCTAGCAATAACTCTGGGAAAAGTAAGGCCACTAGGTTAACAAAGCAACGCAGGAAATAAAGTGATGAGGTAGTAAGGATTGTATATTCAGGAATTACACACATAACCCTTTCTTAGACAAGAACAACTTTAAAAGAAGGAATTTTGCCTTTGTCTCTCTCTCCTGTGCTCAATGGACAAGTTTTCTGAATCCTCTCTACTGAAGTGCTTATTTCTCAGAGCTCTCAGAAGCAGACATTTAGAATGTAAGTAGGCTGAGAATGATTTAGTTAAAGCTGTTCTTTTGTAAATGAAACAGAGCACAAACAAAAAGTGGTAAGTCAAGGGAGATCCTATATATGCGAACATGCAGATCGGCAAATCGTAAATACTGAAGAAATACTTTATGTCTTCCACCTGTGAGATTCATGGGATACATGGTAATACCATGAATCACTATAGCAGCTCTTTCCTGCTCTGCCTTACTGCTTTTCTAGCTTGTAGTACAAAAAACAAAAACAAAAACAAAACAAAACAAAAAACCAGCCACATTCCCATTACTTTTTACTTTAATTTCTCATTGCTCTAAAGTAGAAGGCTAGGAGGGAGAAGTTACCTTATCTTTTCCCATTTTCATATGAGGTACATAATCTCTGAGTAGGAAAACAAGAGAATCGACCTCTTCTTTTTCCAGATTCTCATTGATCTCTGCCATTAACACTCTGAAATGAAATTGAGACACTTCTAAAACATTAGCTTTCAGCAGGATCCCACCCTTGCCCATCTCCCCATCTTCTCTCAAGTTCCAGTTTCAATGCACCATTCCTAATTAAAAAGCAGGAACAAATTGCACTCTGTTACAATCCATTTACAAAACACCTACTCTTCCTCATCTGCTCCTGTGTCTTTCTATAACTATTTTTAAATGGGAGGGTTCAAGGCTGGAAATCAAGATACATAATTTTTGTTCCTGTCTCTGCTTACATCTTGAGATAGAATGTCATGACTTATGAGAAGATACCAAAGCTTACTTTAGGGATTAAACTTTCAATACTCTTTTCATTATAATTTTAACATTATAACTTTTACATATGATGCCCTTTTCTCTTCCTCTTCCATCCAGACAATTTCTAAAGGAAAAAAAAGGGGAGAGGGGGACAAAAAAAAAGGAGCATTTTGAATAAAAGAGTAGCCTTGAAATCTGAAAAACATACATTACCTGTAATTAGAAATAAGTCTGGGACACCTGGCAAGGTTAGCTTCCACTGTTGCCTTCTCAGTCTTCAGGATCCTCCTCAGCATGTCAAACCTCTTAATTCTGTACAACAACTCAGACAAGCCAAACAGAGACAGTTTCTCCCTCTCATTCAAAGCCGTCAACAGCTCTCTAAGGTTTGCGGTAGCTAAGTCAGGAGCAAGGTCCCGACATAAGAAAATCATTAGCTCATCTTCTTCTTTATCCAATTCTTGTTCAATCTGGTGAATAAGGGCAGATGGCACTTGGCACTTTGTCATCACTTGGTTGCTGTCCCTTTAAAATTGATCTCCTTCCTTTTTTTTTTTTTATACAGGAAGCCACCATGACACAAAGCCCATTTCCACAGCAGTGCTTCTCCGGTGTTCAGTCTTAACTAGATGTGCTACAAAAGTAGCTCTGAGGGAGAGAATGAAAAGGTTCTAATCAGTGATCTAAGCTAAAGTGTCTAAGTGTCTAAGCTAAAACTTCTTTCTAGAGATATCCACTAACAACTAAAACGTCAACTTAGACTATAAAGACCTACTGTTCTCGAAGGGGTTCTCCCAGATGTTCATTACAGAACAAAAAGTAGTTGGTAGGTCATAAGAACTTCAATTTTTTGAGTCGTAAGTAAAATTACCTTAGCACAAGCCTGTAAATTCCATAGGAAGTGAAACAACCAATCAGAAAAAGTCATCAGCCTGCTGATAAGCAGTCACATTTTAAGTGCTTCTGGAAATAAGAGTTAAGTTATACAGCATTTTAAATCTAAAATTCCAATCTCTTTCTACCAACCCACCATCCCCTATTTTGACCCAGAAGTTCCAAGATGTAGTGTAATGCCATGTCACGGACAGAAGTACTTAAAAAAATACATAAATGATACTACCAGGTATTTGTAATGTGCTTTATCTTAAATCAAAACAAAGGAAGTATTCACAACATAATAGTCTTCAGCAGTCACCTTCAATTTTAGAGTACAAGATGGGTTGTCTTATCTGCTAGTATCTTCTCAAGCGATTAAACCACGCAAAGGAAAAAAAAAAAAGTCCAATCTTCATTATGCTGTTTTATGATCTCTGAAGGCACAAATAGGCCACAGGCTGCCTTTTCTTCCACTGTGACATTTATGTTTCACAATACCAAAAACTGAAATTAAATTCAAAACTAGGAAAAAAAAAAAGAATAAAACTCTTGGAATTAAGAGTATTTAGGTTCAATTTCTCCTGTCACCACCAGAACTACTTATTTTCACTAACTCCCTTCATGTAAGATAGATCACATGTCACCGTAGAAAAAAGCTGAGCAGTACTTCCAGTGCTGAATCTCTTACCTGTATGCAGAAACATAGAAAGACAGACATCTGATCATGGCTGTCTTACTGATTTACACATCCAGATCCAGCACACATTGGTTTTCATCCAGTATTTTCCAAGGATGGTCCATATACAGAATTGATAATCTCAGCTCATTTTCTGTCAGAAAAATATCAAAATTATAAATTGCAGCTGGGGGTTATTGCTAAGATTAATGGGGAAAACTATGGAAAAAAACTGTTATGATCACACATTCTTTGGCTTGATTTCAGATGGTGTTTTGAACTAGGCTATCAGGGAGAACATCTAAGCCTACAGTCAGTGGCCAAGAGTACACTCTTGTAGAGTTTGAAGAATGTAATTTGTAATTATTGCTAAAAGAAAATACTTTCAAAGACCTTCCTCTTTTGTTCAGTGTTGCACACACCGAGGAAAGATTTCAGCACACAGGTTATAGTGCAGGAAGATGGTTAATACTAACCAAACTCTGTGTCTTGTAAACAAAAACAAACAAAAATCAGTCGTGCCTCCCTGAGGTACACTTATTTTAATTACATTCTCAACTTAAAAGAGATCCAAAATCACTGCAAATAGCAGAAATCTTAACGCAACCACTGGCATCAATGTATCTGAGGGTACTACAAGACTGTCTCAGCAATGTTAGGGGCGGTGAGTAAAAGGGGCAGGCCTACAGACACAGCAAAGAATCATACTTATCGTAATCAAATGATGAGGAAAGCCCCAGGTACAATAATGGAGGATGACTGGAGAGGAGACAGTTTTTCTGTAAGTCTGGCTATTTCAGTTCACAATCACCCCAAATTTTCACAGGATTTTGTGGAGAAAAAAAATAAGTCATGAGGTCTCTGAAAAAAAATGACTCATCAGTGATCCTGTGACCCCAAAAGAGGACTGACAGAAAACCATGTCTCAAGGGGATTACTACCAAAGCACACTTAAATGCAAGTTTCTGCTTTTATTAAACTTTCAGGCGTTCCTTAACAAAGTGGAAGGTTTTAAAGCTGATCGGACATTCCCATGATGAATTTCTCACCTACAGCTATGGGAAAGCACCCCTGTCAAGGGTACATTTAATGTAAGCTTACATTGACTTAAATTTATTAAGATAAACACCTTAGAAATAAAAAAATAAGACAATGTATTTACTTTTCAGACCACATTAGTCATTTTCATTCCATACTAGGAAAGTAGCTAGGAAAACATCAGTGTATTAACATGCTTCTATGCAAATACTAAAATTAGTTATAATCTTGTTTTCTGTACAGTCTTACACTGCCTGTTGTCCATGTGGAATGCACCCAAAATCAAGGGCCAGTATTACATTAAGAAATAGAAATCTTTCAAGACAAACAGGGAAACCTTTTGCACTTTAATGATCATGTACAATTACAACCTGCAAGCTGAGGCAGCATATCTTTCTTGGATGTTTCATAAGTGTAGTAAGCATCTCTACAGCAGCAAAAATAGGATCTACCATGAGCATTTACAGTTCCTGCTTGGAAAGCCCTCTGTTTCACAGGATGAGTTGAACAGAAGCCCTCCGCCAGAGCGTGAGTGGAGGTCACTAGCTCTAAGGCAGTACATTTTGTGCCCCTCCATGCTACTTTGATAGAAGTGGTCAGATCATACGCTGCTCATTTTCATCATGTATCATCTGACTTTTTTTTTTAAGTGCTGAGTATTTCAGGGCATTTTCCACAAGTTTCAAATTTACCCGTAAAGAAAGATTATCTGGTATGAGGCTATCAGGGAAAGCCCACTGTAACTTCCAGCTTGCTCATCCTTGTATTAGGCCTAAATGCTTTGCTCTCTGTGTAAACCAGCAGAGACCACATTAGTTTCCCCTTAAGAGTGAGCTAGTTTAACATTCCAGTCTTCCTAATAATACAAAAAAAAAAAAAAAAAAAAAAAAAAAAATAAAAAAAAATAAAATAAAATAAAATAAAATAAAAAAAAAAAAAAAAAAAAAAAAAAAAAAAAAAAAAAAAAAAAAAAAAGGCTTTACCCTGGGGAATTTCAAGGATTTCCGCCCGATTTTAACTACGCCACTTCAACCTGAACGAACAGCACCGAGAAGCAAACTCGGCCCTTCACGACAGGGCGCTGGGTTTCGTTTCTCTTCGCAAGTACGGGCGGTTCGCGCCTCGCTGGCGCCAGGCCGCCCACCCCATCGCTGTCCCCAGCCCGGCTCGGAGCCCCTTCAGAGCGGATCGTGGCGGGACGATGGCCCCATCGAGGAGCAGGGCGTGCGGGGCCGCCTATCCTAAGGGCTCGGGGAGAGGGAAAAGGTAGAGGGGAGGCATAACGCACCCAGGCGCGCCCAGAGCGTCTCATCCACGGCGGCGGGGACAGGTCCGGAGCTGGGAGCGCCGGGGGGGAGGAGAGGGGGCGGTGTCGAGACCGGTACCGGGCGTGGTTTCTAGGCACGGGGGGGATATAAGCGGCTAGACCCTTTTTTCTTTCTGATGCGAGGTTTGGGATGAGGGAGTCGCAGACTTTCCTGCGCCTCTGGACGGTGCTGGGACCAAAACCGCCTCCGCGCGCCGGCGACAAGGGCTGCCGCTTAGCGCAGAGAGCTGCCCTCGCTGAGGGGTGACGGGACTCGGTACAGTTACCTCCCCCTCCCTAGGCGGCTGCGGGGCTGCAGTCGCCACCCCTTACCGCCACTGCGGGTGGCTGTTAAGTGTTTAGAGGAGCGGCTATCTGCCGCTCTTTTTCCGTTGCGCAGGTGGGACTTTAGCCTGTCTCAGCATAGGGAACGCTCAACTCTTCCTTGACGCCGTTGCTCCGACCGCAGGACGCTCGCAAAATGGCAGCGAGGCGGCCCCCTCCGCCGCGCGCCGCGCCACCTGCTGGCGAAGCTCGCGCACAAAATGGCGGCCGGCGCTGAGGGGATGGAAGGGCGGGAAAAAGGGCGGGAAGAGTGGCCGTTAGGTCTGTGTGGGAGGGGGCTAAGATGGCGCCTGGCAGGGGCATGGGCGCGTTTTGCGTATGTCGGGAGGGACTTGCGGGGCTGCTGGTTGCACTCCGCGAAGGGAAGGACGGAAGTTGCTTCAGCAGATAGCTGTGTGTGTAGACACGAGTGTGTGATCTATATATGAATAGACCGCAGACCTTTTTGAGCGATTTTCAGATGATTAAGGTCCAGCTCAGGAACCCTTCAGTGGTAGTTCCCGCAGTTGTATTCGGTAAGGAAATGCGGACTCTAGTAACAAATATTCCGTATCGTAGGGTGTTTCAGTGAGGTTGGTGGTATACAAAACCACTTTTTTTTCCTATGTACATGTCTTGGTGTATCTTTCTTAATTCACTTGCAGTAAGGAAAGTAATTGTACAGGTATGTGACAGCTTTAAGCTTCCATTTGTGTAATCTTCAATATTTCACCCCTCTAAACTTGGTATTGCCATTTCTATTATTTGAATGGCAAGTCCCATCAAGCTACTTACTCTGAGGTGGTTAGTATCACAGAGCTGCTCTCTCCAAGTATAAAATTCTGGACTTTTGTTGGCTAAATTAGAAGCCTCACCCATATGTGAATTGGGATATAGTATATTTAAAAAAAAAAAAAAAAGTTCCAAGTCCAAAATGCTTAGAAGTATTTACAAGGCAGCAAACCATTTTATGCCCTGGAAAAAAAAAAATGGAGCAGCTGAAGCAGAGTTTTCTGTAGCATAACACCTGCAAAAAAAAAGTGTAATCTTCCCCTTGTAAGAGCAAGGAAAACTCACTACTCAAACTAGAAGTTGGTCAGATTTCACATAAAGCATTCCAGTAAGATTAGATGTGATTGAGAAGAGATTTATTTATTTGTTTTGATTTAGAGAGTTTGGGAGTTATATTTCTGCCTTGTATATATTTCTCTCAATCTGCTTTAATCAGTGTTGCTCTGATTTGTTTTCTAGAGTCTGCTAGTTAAGTAAAACAAAATTATGTAAGAAGTTACGCCTTCCAAAATTCTATATATTTAAAAGTTGGATTTTCTTTGGTGTGACTGCAATATATCCATATGCCATGTTGATAATATCAGTCATTGCATTTTATTTATTTTTTAAGCAAATTCTGTAAGGAAACAGAACTCCCATCTATGCCTCACAAAGCTATGACCATCACCAATTCTGTTTTTCAAAACTTAGGAACAAAACGAGCTTCTTGACTGATGTATTACCATCATACTTTTTCTTTTTCACCTACAGGTGGCCCCCTGCTGTTTGTGACTTAAAAAAAAAAAAAAAAAAACCCACCTCTGTGAAATTATCTTGTGTGCTGGTAGGAAGGCTGCTTTAATTTCAGGACATTGCTTCTAGAATTACAGTGAAGATAGGTTTGGTACTTAGGAAATCTATTTCCAGGAAGAATTACTAAATGTGAAATCAAAATCTTAGAATATTGCGTGTAAAAGGAGTATTACATCAATACAATCTACATCTGGTTTAGAAAATATATGAAAACACATTTTTATATTCGATAATATTGGTATGGTAAATTCATCATAAATGTAGGCAACCGTTGATGGTAGTGGTTGAAATGCTTTCTGGCTATTACTGAATTACTCTCTTAATCCATAAATTCATCATTTTCACCTAAATTTGTATAGTTCTAACTAACAGTTAAAGATGTAGACTGGGCATAGTTTTTAATGTAGATTGCTTGTAAGGCTGATTCTTAAGATTTTCCCTAACTTAAACAGCAATTTATGGAAGAACTATATTAAATTGGGATGACTTGCTTTTAAGTTTTCTGAAAGCTTTGGCTGAAGTTAATGAAGACGCATGAGATTCCAGCTGACTAATTATTAACTTTATCCATACACCACAATTCACAACAAACCAAAATTTGGATAAATCTGTGAGGTTTTTGTTTACGTTTTCAAAAACCTCTAAAGAGAATACATATAGAAGAACATGTAAACAGAATTTCCAAAAGAAAACTAAATGAAATGGCAGCTATTGAATAATGTTATATTAAGGCTTATGCTTCTGGGAAAGAAACGAAAGAGTTGGAGGGCAGGGAACCAATCAATCAGTCTGCACATACATCAGCCATGGATACCAAACTAATTACAAAAGAGCAGAAGTGAGCAGCACATACCTGAAGTGCAAGATTAATCAATCCCATGTGTAATGTTAATCATGTACTTATGAACAGCTATCTAAAATTCAGCTTTCCTAAGCAGTTTAATTTTAGATCCAGTTAGAACAAGCAGTAACACAAGCCTTTGCAAATGTGTATCCTGGGTAGGACTGCCTAAGGGACAATGTGGAAATGTTTGGTTGCAACAGACTTCACACAGTATGTTCTTGATTGTTTTTTTCATGGAATGATGCAATAGCATAGGGATACTTGAGAAATAATTAAGCAAGAAAACAATTTCAGTAAAGCAGCTATTTGACAATGAACAAGGCCTTAGGCGATGCCATGCAGAGATGTAAAATGCTGTAGAAGTGCACGTGGTCTGTTTGATAGTGTTACGTACTGGCTCGAAAAATAAAACTCTGGTATAGCCTTACTGAAATAGCAATGTGGTGTGTGTGTGTGTGTGTGTATATATCTATATGTATAGGCGTTTTACCCATTACTTGATAATTTGGCTATGTGAAATTTAAAGCCCAACTTATAAAGAGTAGCTATGAAAATTCTATACTATTACAGATTCAGTTAAGTTCTATATTGGGCAAATAAAAAATCAACTGCCTTTCCCCATCTTTTGTTAACAATTGGAATTAGGGTGAGGTACAGTTATTGCTGAGTGAAACATGCCACTTTGTTTAGTAAATGTGACAACAATGAGAAGTTTAATTTCTGGATATGACGCTAAGAGCATATTTTGGTGCCTGGAGTCTATCAAATTAGTAAACGCTTTAATAGGGTTAATTGTAAAATTTAGTATTTTCATATAGTTTAAGGCAGTTTAGTTCTTCTAAAGCTTTATCATAATGTTTATGTTTATTTACTATTATTCACTCTTGCATGTCTCTAGAAGTTAATTCCTTAAGAAATGCCAAATAGTTCATTGCCACTTACCAATGAATAACTGTTATTAAAACCATAACTAATACAGTATTAAAAAGTTTATTTGATGCAACATATTGCAGTGCTTGAAAGAGCACTGCTGAGACTTCTGCTAGTATTCCTTCTAGTCTGAAGTTGGATTTGAATTTAGGAATTATTCTGCATAAGTTTTAATCCTTCCACAAACATAATAAAGCCAACGAAACGTGATTTTGTCTGTGATAGATTTTAATACGTATATTACAGATATAGAATGAGCAGCACATTATTGTACACTTTTCTTCAGAATAAATTCTCATAGTTGGTGTTCAGTGATGACCTCCATTCTTCTTTGGAGGAAACATTGCATATTCAACGCCAAGAGCTATGACGAAAGCTGCAAATCCCCACTTGAATCCCTTAGTAAGGACTTCTGTTAAGGTGACAGGTTTTGCAAAGCCACCCATATACCTCCAGGCTTCATTACTAGGAGAAAAAATAAAACAAGATCAGTGCAGCCACTGTGATTAAATATGGAGGGGAAGGAAGATGCTTGAGAGATTTCTAGCAGATCTACTTTAAGACTGTAACATTTCTCTAGTTCAAGCATTAAAGGACAAGGAATTGCCACAGATGAATGATCTGACCTCTAACACTTCATGTGTGTCACATGAACTACATGTAACACTTGCAAACAGCATCTTCTAGTAACGCTTGAGGTGGTGAATATTTTGTACTGTACCCAGAAGCTGTTAGGTTTCTGTGACTCAAGATGAAGGCTTATTAGCACAGAAGAGAATCTTGTTGCTAGTGAAGGATATTTGTTGATAAGGTTTTCAAATACATCATCTTTTACAGAGATTAGTTGTATGGAATGTGTATGTTGCTACAAAGATGTAACGTTGATCCCATTAGAAGGAATTATATATATATATATATATATTTACTAAAGGAAATTGCCCTAAAGAGGATTACTATTTCAAGATTTCTAATGCAAGATAGTTATAATTCGTTTTTTTGTCAGATTTTTGAAACAAATAACTTGGTACTTTAATTTCTCCTTTATAAAGGAATATAGCCTTATATATCCTTTATAAAGGATAATAGCTTATCCTTCTCTGCAACTGAAATATTGCATTAGGCAGGATTCCTTAGAAGGAATTATCTCGTGTTTTAACAGTTGCACTTTGTTCCTGATTTCAGCTTCTCATGACCTTCGGCTCAATTCCCTTCTTTCACATGTTCTTTCCTCTAGGAGAGGGAACAAGCAGTACATAAGTCCTTTTCCAGTTTGTTGTTTTGTAGCGCTTTCTGAACATTGTACTTGGAAATGTATGCACTAAAAGTCATATACTAATTTACACTTGAATTATGATACTGAACTGTGTCTGTTTTTTTTTTTGGGGGGGAAATAAGCCTAATCTTTGCTGAAGACAATTTCATCTAAATCATGGGGAAAATGCTTAAAAATACAACAAACAGTCTAAGGCTGCTTGTGTTCTATAGGCTGAGAGGCAACACAGCTGAAAGAAGTGCCAGAAAAGTTGGGTGGTAGCTGGTAAGCCTAAGAACTTGTACCTTAAATGACTTTTAGCATCATTAAAACTGTATGTTTTACTCTATAGCCTTAAACTGTTTCAAAGGAAGGAAAAAAATGCTTTCAACACCAAATCCCTCCTGGGGTTATGGCATGTAACACAGCAACAACTTTTTAAACAGATTACATTTTTCTGTTCTTGTGATGTGATGCAAGAGCAAACAAGTGAAGCTGTTATTTTTGTGAAAGCTCCTAGCTGCTGTTGCAGCTGCTGTTGCAGCTTTTGCCTTACAGAAGGACTGTACAATACAGCACAAGGCATTTAATGTTCATAGTCTCCCAGGTTAAAGAGTACTTGAGCAAGGTATTACATAATTCATGCTAGCAGAAAGTATGTTAAGCTCTGTTTTAACAGCTGCCTAAATAGTCCAGAGTTAGTTTGGGGAAGAAAGGAGGTATATACTGTAGATCAGGACAACTTACAGGTAAAAACCCTGATCTTCCATGACTTAATTCACCCAGTTTTCTATGTTATATGCACTGCTTGGCAAAAAGAAATGCAGAATTAAATCAAATTCTGCATTATAAACTAGCACATTTCTTAATTTCAATAACGGCTTCCACTGTGTGCAAATACTCTTAGTCCTACTCAGAACATCAATGTCAGTTCCACTGACTTCAGCAAGATCTGAGCATGGAATCTCCTTGCTGAAAACAGACAGGGTTACTCAAGTGCAAGACCTGATGTTACTTTAGTGTTTTTGGTGGCCACTGCGCCCCATTGGGGTCCACCAGAGCACTGCAATGTACAAAGGTGCCTTGTAACATGAGGAAGCTGGACCAAGTAATGGAATGGTAGTAACCTACACACACACAAAAGTAAACAAAAGCCTAAAAACCTAACTCATTTATTCTAGATGCATTTTTTTTTTTTTATTCCTTCACTAAAGTGTCCTCTGCAGTGACATGTTTAGGCTGATACTGTCAGGATTGTTTCTAAGGCTCATGCACCTACCGAGCCCACGGATCCCTCAGACCCCGCCTAGCCAGCCTTTCCTGGACTTGTTCGAGCGGCGTTCCCTCTATCTTCCACTGCCTATAGTCAGGGAGCTCCATTTTGCTGGGCCCGTGGCCATGGCCGTGTTCATTTCCATGCCCCATACCTACAAGAAAAGAGAGAGCATTTTTATTTCTCAGTATCAGTTTATTCTCACACATTTACAAAGACCTGCACAGGGCGAAGAGGGAGGTTAGAGGCAATATTTTAAAACAGTTTGTTTTGGTATGTTCACAAACTGCATGTGAAACATCTTCGGCAGTATGCACCAACTGTGCACCTCAGTGCAGAAACCAAAAAAAAACAGGATGCTTCCTGCTGTGTTTCAGAAGTTGGTGATTAAGCACAGTAAGACAAACTGTGCTAGACTAATTGTTCTGCTAATTGTTCTGAATTTCTACATGTTGGGTTTATATCAGCAATAACCATTTGTCCAAAGGTAACTGCCTTAATAGATAATCATTGTAAAAAGATTAACACATTATGTCATTTAAAAAAGTGATGTTGTTGTTTTGTTTTTCTAATAGAAACAATCACTTTAAGATATACAGCTGAATATAATACAGACATTGCTATGGAACATGAACAATACATGTACAATTTAAACAGAAAACAAACATCTCAGGACACTATGATAATAGCTTGGTATCATAGTGTCTTTTAATTCTTCTCACAGATGACTGATTTTTTAGACATATTAGATTGTATAAGTATTTCTGAAGTATGGCTTAAATAATCCAAAGTGGATTTTTTATTTTTTAATGTCAGTTAAGGAACAGCATTACAAAGTTTATCTGAGTCTAAGTCAGTAAAATATTCTTAAGTTCTGTGGTTGGAAAACTGAAAAAAAAGGCAGTGCAGACCTTAAGCACACTAGTTAAAATAGCTCAATGTTCAATTTGATAGGTCTGGGAACTGTCTAGACTTATTTTAATAAGCCTAGAAGTAGGGATGGCCAAAGTGAGATAGCAACTATTTAACTTCTCACTGACATACTGACTGTCCGTTGTTGGGATAAACAAGAAACCACTGACTTAGATGCTGAAGCTTACTATATATATATATTAAAAAAAAAAAAAAAGGATTAACACAGGTCAGTATTTGTTACTGCAGCAGTACCTGTTTCGTGACACAATATGACGAGACTGAATTTAAAAAAGTTAACTGGTGGGATCAGCTAGACCTTGGAATAAAAAGTTTGTTAGCATTACTATGTGACTTAGAACAACTGGACAATACTGTAGCCACTGAGTATTTTTTTTACTAAAGTCTGGCCTTTACGGTGTATTACATACGTCTTTCTAAAATTTGCTTTTCAAGGAGGAGAAAAACTTGTTAATGACTGTGAAAGAGAAAGCATTTAAAGTTATGTGCATTGATTGGTTCTCATACATGAGAGATATCGGCTATATTTGTCTTTCTCATGAGAAACATAAAAATGTGCAAAATACTTTTCTGTGCCAGTAGGTTTATCTCAGAATAATAACAAATTTTTCATACCTTATGAGGTTAATGGTGTCATACTGAAAGCATTTCCACACCCTGATTCAAATGACAGCTTAATTCATTTTTCAGGGTAGAAATAATCTATTTGATAAGCTAAACAGGTACAGTTTAGATGTTATTTGCTCTGTATTCATTATTAGCATTCATGAAGCAGCTCTACACATTTTCTTACTTTAATATTAAAAGAAATATTTTTTTCCTGATGTCTATAAATGCACTTCAGCAGCACCAGGGCCTGTAATTTTCTAGCTCTCCAGAGCACATCAAAAAGCTCTGAGATCAATTTGAAAAACCTCCAAATTTGATAAATTACCTTTTTAAGTGATGCTTATTAGAAGATATTTCTAAATGCTCAGACTCCTAAGGTTTGGTTAACTAAACAGTTTTAATTACAGATACTGATTTCCGCAGAGCCATAACCCCTCTGACTGCTTAGTTCACTGAGAAGCGCAGAGCCGCGACAGCGATAACCAAGCTCGGAGGAAAAGCGAGTGTTTATTAAGGAGGCGGCTCCCGAGCTCCGCGCCAACTGCTGCCGCCCAAGCCCGGTGCCGGTGCCGGTGCCGGCCGGGGTAAAGCAGCGGGGAGGCCGCGCTGCGTCCCTCGCGCCGCAGATATTCACGTTCTGTCCAGAGGCGCCTACAAAAGCGCTGGGGAACGGCAGAGGCCGCGCGTGGCGAGGCGCGGAGCGGAGCCTGCCGCGCGTGGCGGGACGGGGCGCGGAGCGGAGCCCCCCGCGCCAGGCCCACCCGCCTCACTACCTGCCCGCTCCGCGACCCTCCTTCAGGACGCCGCCCGGAAGCCGCGCGCGCCACCGCCTCCGTGGGAAGCACAGCGCGGCACCAAGGTTCCGGGCAGCTTCCGTTCCGCCTCCTCCTGCTCCTTCCCACTGCGGAGTCCCCGAGGCCTCCTTGCCTCCTTCCCCTCCTGCGCCGCTGGCGCCCTGCGCGGCGCGGCCCTGCGCTGCCCTGTCCTCCCGGTGTCGCTACGGTTTGACGGCACTGGTCGCGAACCTGAAACGGAGCCGGCGACCCCGGCGGAGGCGGTGTGTGTTGGGAGGGGGAGGAGGAGCAGCCAATCGGCGTGGCGCTTATTTTGGGAGCGGGAGCGGCCCAATCGGTGGGTCTGTTGTTGAGCTGCGGGGCTGGCAGCGGCCGGAGGCGGCGGAGGAGAAGCGGGTGAGGGGGCGGCGGGGGCGGCACGAGCGGCTGCGGACGGAGCCGGAGCCGGAGGGTGGCGGCGGCGGCGCTCGGGTCAAGGCGGCTGCAGCGGTAGCAGCAGCACCAGCAGCGGGGATCCCTCCCTCCCTCCGTTGCTTCTCTCCTCCGGCACAGCGCGCACGCCGGTGGCCGTTGCCCGCCGACCGTTGGCGGGTGCGCGAGCGCGGACGCAGCCCGCAGGCTGCGCCAGCCGTTGGCGCCCCGGGCCCCGCACGCGGCAGTCCGCCCGCGGCAGCGCGGGGCTGTGCGGAGCAGCCCCGCCGCCGCCGCCGCTTATGTAACGGGCGCGCCCCCGGCCCGGCCCGCTCCGCCGCCCCGGCGGCGCAGGAAGGGCTCGTCGTGCAGCGCGCAGCCCTCCGGAGGGCCCCGGCGCGCGCGCGCGGAGCAGCGCGGCACCCTGGAGCGGCGCGGGCGGTGAGCGGGAGCGGGAGCGCAGCGGTCTCCGCGCGGGGCCGGCGGTAGCTGCGCGCGTCGGGGGCACCGTGGCCCGGCTGTTGTCGCGCTCAAGGTTGAGTCCCCTGCGCTTGGAAGGAAACCGGTAAATTTTAGCCGCTAACTCGGTGGCTAACAAACACATAAATCGCTCCCGTTTGTAGAAACTACCCTAGTGCCTTTTTTTTTTTTTTTTTTTTTTTTTTTTTTTTTTTTTTTTTTTNTTCCTGCTTGTAGAAGAATGCAAACTCTGGGGTGGTCTTTTCTGTTGCTTTTTTAGAGGAATAAATACTGACTTATAGCTTAAATCTGTTCCAGGCTTCCACCAGAATCTATTGCGTTTCTAAATCCTGATGCAAAGCTGCTTCTGTATTTCAGTGTTTTTTTTTTATTGGGTATGTTCAGGCAGCATGAGAAGACTTCCAGGAGGAATGCTATTATCATGTTATTAACAGCGAAACTGTTCTAAATAGAGGGCCATCTGTTTAATCCAGGCTGCTTCTGTCTGGTTTCGGCATTAAATGTTTTTCACTCTGAGATCTGCAAGATGCAGAGCAGTCTCTTTTGCCCTGTGGATGTCAGGGTGCAGGGAGACAAATGTTGACTTTATAATAATTTGTGGGGAGTGGAAGGGCATCTTTATGCGATCACTACCTGGGAGTTAAATATCAGAAACCTGTAATAACTTTCAGCCACAAGAAGCAAGAAATATATTGAGTACTTGTTTAGCATGCAGTGATGTTAAGGAATGCTTATATTTATGAGACATCTTGGTCGTTTCTCGTGTGAGAGGGGAGAAATATTTGGACCCGTTTTTCACTGATTCTTTTTATTTTTTCTTTTAATTCTTTCTTCATGTTAAAATACTTAAAAGTGTGGCTGCGTATGAAGCTGAATTTCCATGATTGTTTTCTCAGTCAGTAATATTCAGTGCTGATCAGATAATTTTGACTTTGTGTGACCTAGTGTGATCAGACAGAATTATAGTGGAGGATTATACTTGGCAATTGCTCGTCTTAAACATTCTATCAATTTCTCCATTCAGCAAGGTTCTGGGAAGCTCTTCCTCCCCTCACATTCTAGCTACATTAAGACTGGGTATAATTGATAGGTTTACTCTACTGATTGAATACTCAATGTTTGGCTTAAACTATCTTTCTCTTCATTGTGAACTCTATTTTTTTACCCCCAAATAAAGGACTTTAAATATGAGAGATGTGATGTTTTAGGGATTTTGGAAGCATTTTGAAGCTATTCACCAAATGAGTGAGTTTGGATAATTTCAAGGAGGCTTACAGTCTTGCTCTACAGCCTGTGTTTTAGAAGCGGACTCAGAACAGTTGCTTATATTTCCAGGCTAAACTACTGTAATAGGCACAAAGAGTAAAAAACCCTCAAAAAGACATTTTCACTTATTTCAGAACATAACGGATGCCCTTTGGGAAGGTAAGGTCACTGAGACTCCCTGAGACTCTGTATACAAGTAATCAGTACTTTTTAATGGTTCGATAGACTTCTTCTTTGTGCTGCTGCTGCTGGTGATTATCGGAATGATTAGATATCTTATGAGGCGGATATGTTTACGTGTATACAGCCTTGCAAACTCTCTTTATCTGCAATTCCTGCTTACGTTGCTAAGGCTGGAAAAACTGGCAGGGCTTTCTTAATAGTTTTCAAAACTCTATCAACACTTTTATTGACAGGCATCCTAGATTTAACAGGTTGTGGAATACACGCATCTTACTGTTCTTCTCTGTCTTTGCACAGAAGTATTCTCCTTGTCAATGCTATATGTTTAGTAGGAGGGTTTTTTTTTTTTTTTGATGGGGGAGGGAGTGGAGATTCAATTCATACCTTAATGTATATGTGAACTACTTAAAATTACATATTGTATTCTTTCTCCCCCTGGAATTACGTAATACTTTTAAAGACTCTCTATTAGCAGTTATTTGTACTTAATGGAAGCCTGTCATTTGCAAAGATCAATGCTATTGTAATTACAATAAGCAGGGGAAAGATGTTATTTTACTTCAATAGTGAATATTAAAAAAGGCTATGAAATGTGGGGAAGGAAATCTTGGGCATTAATACAGCTAAATATTTTATGGATAGTATCACAATCTCAAATAGCTCTTTCAGCTGTTTAGGAAAGGTGATGTGCTGTGGCAGTTATCTCTCTCCCTCTGTATCTGATAGACCATTCTTCACAGGAACAGCTGTACCAGGATAGCCTACTATTCCTTCTCTAAATCTGAAGTCTGGGGATCCTGGTGTACTGGTGTATGACAGGACCATCATTTCAAGTCCTGCTCACCTTCCCCCAGCGGGGCAGCGACTGAGGGCAGATGCTCCTTCCTTAAGCTCTTTTCTAAGCAAGCATATAGTGTTACCTCTTAGGTAAGCTCTCACCAGCTCTGAGTGTGGATGATGTTTTGTATGGCCCTTCCTTCTGTAGATATACTTATTTATTTTTAAACTCTTGAGCCCATGAATGGGTTTTGCATCTGCTATCTTTTCTGGTGACAAATACCATGATTCAGATGTTGTGCGAGTGTTTTGTTCTGCTTTGAACCTGTTACTGGAGAACTTCATTTGATACTCCCTGTTTTCCATGTGAGGAGACACAGCAGTGTTTGCTTGTTTCTTTTTAAACATGATCTTTGTGGAGAACCTGACATCCTATTGTCTGTGTGTCCTATATGTACTAATAAATCCATCATCTGTTTTAGACGTTATCTAGCAGCATCATGATACTGAACATAGAAGGTCTATGACCTTCTAGCTGAGATATGTTTGAGAGAATAGGAGGGTTTTATATAAATTTAGTTACAGAGAGGACTGAAGCAAACAAGTCATCACACATTCTAGTGCATGCTAAGACTCTAGAGAAACTTTCTCATCTTTAGCAAAGAACAAAAACTTGCTTTGTGGTACTGATATAGTGTGATTTGAATTTGTAGATCAGCTTTTCTGTTTTGAATCCTTGAACTATTGTCAAGTTACACCTTTAAGAATATTTTTGCCTTGGCAGTAACCTTGTTGAAATTAAAACCAAATAACAATTTGGTATTAAGAGAACAATGTGAGCTCTGCATTAATGTCATAAATTGATATCCATAAGGAGCCAGCCCTGAGTGTTAAGGGTGGGTGGGTGGGGGGGGTGAAGGTACTGGAAGAGGTGTAAATGTCTTTAGTAAAAAATGTTATGCCTGGCAGACCCACCAGGTATCTTTTTGTTAAGGAATCATTGTATGACAGACATGGTCATGGTGATGACTTCCTCTTTTTCCTGCAAGACAAAGTGCACAAAAACATGGGCATTGTATATTTAATTCAGATAGGTAGTAAGGATTTCTGGTGTCTGGGAAAGTTTTGGTCTAGTCTTGGGAGCTGTGTGTGTGTGAAGACAGTAATTTAAAATCATTTATTCGTGTAGGCAAAGAAATGAAAAATTAGTGGACTGTGTATTTGTCGTGTATTTGTTATGCTTTCAGTCAGCTGTTGTAATTACAGGAGCAGCAGCTGGGTAGAACTGTTTATTCATTGGGGAGCAAGGTATTGGCCACTGTTATGAGTGCATGTATTAGTTGCTACAAAGATTATTATTTATGGGTTGTGGGGTGGTTATTTTTGTTTGTTTTTGGTATCTGCTGGTTTTTGTTGTTGTTTTATTTACCTTAGCTGTTTTCTGGTTTCTATGAGAAGTGACTGCTTTGAAGACAGTCTGTGCAAGGGCGAGTCTATAAGCCATGAACTCTGTTGTGTGCTGCTCTTGTACTGATCTGACTACCTTGCATATACATTATGAGATGTCAAATCACTTGACAAGTGTGGTTATCTGTTACCCAACTTTTGCAGAGGAAAATTCGTCATGCTTCTGGCTCTGTTGAAGTCAATTAAGTTAATATAGACTTAAAATTGACTTCTGTGGGATTAAGGCTTCCCCCTAAATCTCCAACCTTCTGTTCTAAGCATATTGCCTTGCTAAACAGATGTGAAACTGAACTTCAGCATACAGAACTAATGCTTGTGTTTGTGGCTCGGGTATAGTCTAGCACTAGTCTTTCTCTGTAGAACGTAGTAGTATCATAGTAAAGGTATGCAAGTATTTTAACTCCTAAAATACTAATAACCACAGTTGATAGGCAAATGATTGGTAAAACTAAATTCAGTGAAATTACACGAAAAAGCATTTTAGATTGAATTTCTTAATAATACTGAGCCCTTTGACGTAGAAATGTAAGGCATGTTGATGAAGGATTTATCCTTGGAAAAACTCGTATTTTTCTGTGTATGACACTGGAAAACTTTCCATTGCTTTTTTAAGATGTTGCTGCACTGAGCTGAAACAGTGTACAGATGTGAGCTAAATACAGACACAGAGAGCAAGGGGGCTCTAGATGTGTAGAATGGAAAAATGTCTCATTCTTCCTGAGCATTTTTTCCCTTTTTCTCTTTCTCTCTCTTTGTTTTCCCTTTTCTTGGTCTTGGGTAAAATTGCTGGGATGTCAAGATTCTAGATTGCTGATTGTGCATCCATTGTATTTGAAAATTGTGTAGCTGATAAAACATAGCGTGAACTTGCTATTGCTGATGTACATCTGTGTAACCATAGTTTCAGATACTGGTGCTACAGAGTTTTGGAAGTGAATACACTATATTTGTTGTAGTTTGAGAAGATCACAGATTGAGATGACATCTTTTTCAGAATTCATGTTGCTCAAAACAGATGACAACACAAATTCTGACGTGTTAGAGCAGTAAGAACTTGGTGAAAAACTCTTAAGCAGTCAACTATTACCTGTGGAAAGACAAGTAGAGATGTGCATCCTGGAAGCTAACTGGAACAACAGAATAAAAGTAAAGATATAAATTAGTTCAGTATTCTAGTAGTAAGCATTCATAAGCTATATTTCTGTGCTGTTTAATTTCCTGTTTTTTTCTGTGACAGTCACCCTGCCCTTGTTGGAACTGTCCACGTGTGCCTCACAATTCCTCAGTGAGCTGAGGCTAAAGCAGTGTGACCTTTTCTGTGTGTTTAGGTCTGCACCCCTGCTGAAGCTTATTTGCTTGCGGTGACTCTTCAGGTTTGTGTTCACCCAGGTCACTAAACACCAGGAGAGACTGAGAAGCTTCTGATTGTCCTATGGGATAAGAAAAGGGTTTTTTGTTTGTTTTTGTGTGGATTTTCCATTCATGGGAGAAGGAGAGAACTAGATTTTTTTTTTCTTCACCATAATCACTGGTAGAATTTACAATAGCATGTACAGAATTTTAAAATAATTTGTCCTGAATGTTTGTCCAGGCTGCCAGCTGATTGCTGATGTGTAAATAGTTCAGTCACCCATCTGGGCTTATGGTTCCTGCAAGTCCAAAGAAGCCGTTGGAGAATTGAGATGCACTTGCAGATGTTTAGTGGACCGTGAATGTGAATATCTCTGCCTTACGTTTTATGCCTCTACGTCAATGTTAAAAATACTTTTGTAGTCATTCTTTGTACTTACAAAAATGAAACTCTTGTATGATTGTAGTCACCTCAGCCAGCAGAAGAGAGAAGCTATTTTTGAGACATTTATGTGTTTGATTCATTCACCAGAGGCTGTATTATGTGCACGTGTCTTGTGTTACACAAGTCACTGCATTAGGCTCTGAGGCAGATGGTACTTCGTACTTTTCTTCTTTGTGAAGGTTAAATCTTTTTAGTTTAGTGCAGTTCTGTAATTTTTAGCAGTTTTACAGCTTACCTGGAAAAGCTGAAACTATTGCACTAATTTCCCTTTTGAACTGGAGTTAAAGTGTTCACGTCTTGCAACTAGTTTTTAATTCAGCAGGTTTATTTCACTGAATTTAAACTCTGGAATTTTCAGAAGAATAGTTGGAGATCCTCCAATAAATTCCCTGTTGAGCTTTATATGTTAACTTTCTTTGTAATTTTACTCTTTTTCTGGCTACTTGGATTGAGGCAACTCATGTTGCTACAGCAGAACAAAATGTGCAACTTGTAATTGCACATTTGTTGCACACAAATTCCAAATGGGCTTAAGGGCCATGCATGATTTCCAAACCTAGTTAGGGGTTGGTAACCCATACTGATTGAGTAATCAAGTATTACTTGTGATCAATGAGGAAGTGGGTGTTTTTTAGGATTATTATTTATTTGGGCAGTGTATAATTAACCAGATGTGCAAAGGTTGTGTTCTGTTTGTCTGTTCCTCCATCCCTGTTTTCTTAGTCTTATGGATATTGGTATGTTCTAAAGACAGACCAGGGGTTTGATGTGAGTGGACAATGTTTGAAGGAGGAGGGAAGCACGAATGAAGAATAAAGTTGTTAAGCTTAGTTGTAAATGGTGCCTTTGGGTGTTAATTTCATTTAATACATGAAGGTTTCAAGAGTGCTGTGGAAAGGCTTAAAATGATCTGTTGGTCAGTGAGGATGCCGTGCTATGGGGAAAGAACTTCTGTAGAGCTGTTGCTTAGCATTTTACTGAAACTTTTTGGAGGAACTTTACCACATTTGGTTGGTGGAGATGTGTGTGGGTGTGACAGTCAACCTCATGTCTCTGTTCCATGAGTGTAACCTTCCGAGACTGCGTCTGGTGTTGATGTTTGGTCTCCTGAATTAGGAAGGAACAGACCTCAAGTGAACAGCTTTCTCATCTTAATTAGATGTGATTAAATGCAATTTTAAAAGAATATTCAACTCTGGAAGGTGGGTGGTTCCCCCCACGCCTCCCTTCCCATATTCCATCAGGTAATGGAATGGAATTCCACGAGTAAACTACTTTTTCTGCTTCCACAGTCTTTGTGAAAAATTGTTGTAATAGTTACTTTATTGCCATTTCTGTGAAATACTGTTGCATTCTGCATTACTAATATGCATTAACTTGGAATAGATTCGTAAGACTGATGTTTGTTTTCTTAAGTACAGACTTTGTAGCCTTCTGAAGTGCTTACTGCTGCTCTTAGTCAATTCTGTATGTTTATGAATATGCCTTGCATCTATGAAGAACAAAAAGGTATTTATAACTCTTGTTCTTTTTTTAATTTAGATAAGCATGTTTGAAGTTAAGATTAAATTATTTTTAATTATTTAAATGAAACAGATGGAAGTGATCAAGGAAAAAAAATCATAAAAATATAGAAGTTTTTCTAATAGACCAACTAGATGCCTGGCAGGTAAGATATACAGCCTGAGAGTTTGATTTTTTTTTGTTGGGGAAAGCCTGCTGCTCTCTAACTGGAAATAATTATTTTTAGAACTATCTTAAGTGCAAATTTTGCATATAATTCCAAGCACAAGGCTGCTAGGTCTGCATTTGTTTTTTGTTCAGATCACTTTTTTCCACGTGCATGCATGGTCACGTTTCAGTTGTCTATATGACAGATGGGTCTCAGGCTTGCCTGACACCTGCGCTGCTGCTGCCTGTCACCACAGATGCCTTGAGAAACTGAACAATGACATATTAACAAAGCTGCTGGGGCCTTGATAGGCCCCTTCGTTGATTAGGAAAACTTTTTTCCTAATGAGTTTGAAGATGAATTGAAGTTGGTACAGTCCAAGTATAATTAATAATTAAGAAAAAAAAAAGTGTAAGACCAGGCAATGCGACTTATCTGGAAAGAATAAGGAAACCACAATTGCTCAGTCTCTTTCGCATGCATCTATTTCTGTTTCAGGCAGAGATAGTGTATAGAATTTACTAAAGAGGACCTATCTGAGTAAGGTTGCAAAATCTAGTAGTATAACTCTTAGACATGGTTGTTATTTTTGGTGTCTATCCAAAGGTAGGTTTTCCTCAGGAGACTTGAGAGAAGAAAAAATACAGTTTTTCCAGCTGCTTTTGGAGATTGTTTTTTAGCAGGAGAACTATTTGGTGTTAGAAACAGACCCCTAGAATTTTTCTGTTTATGGACAAGGTTATGTAAAAATGATAGAAGTTTAGAACATTGAGTTCTTGGGGAGAATTTCTGCTTTTGTTTTTTTGGGTGTGAGAAAATACATTTGTAAACCTAGAATATTGTAAACTGACTGTGTGTAAATAAATTCCATTCTTCTCTCCATGCAAAACATAAACTGAAGGAAGGGCACCCATGAAGCTAGCTGCATGAAATTTCAGTTGCTGCCCGTTAAAGCTATAATTTCTCATAATCTTGAAAGCCTTCTTCTATCTCAGCATCAACTCTAAAAGAAGATGTTCTATTTTTAAATGTCTAACAACTTTCTAATTTCTTCAGCTGATGATTAGAAAAACATGCACAAAAAATAGGCATATGCCCCTTATTTTTTTTCCTTCTTTCTTCTGTCTCCCAGCTCTGAAGTGGAATTTCAGTGATGGATGTGCAGAAGAGTACATTTCAATAGAAATCACTGAGGCCACACCTGCTTTGCATTTCATCAGGAAAGTCTATAGAAGACTCTGTTTTGGTCGTATAGATAACAAAATAGATTTATAGGGATACATAAAATCTGTTGTGGAAAACCTTGCTTGGCAGGGTTTATAAGATCTGTTTAATAGATTTTTAAACAAATTACTTGTACTGGGTTTGAGTTGCATTCCTAAAAATTTTGTATGCAGAATTTTCCCCAGAGGGAAGCTTTCGGTTTCGATAATTTAAAAACAAACTCTGATCATGATTTAATTAGTGCTCCTCAGTATATTTTTTTAAATAAAGGAGAAGTTTACACTGAAATATTAACTAGTCCTTCATGTTTACAACCGGTTGGTCTCTGTCTTGTTCTAATGTTGGTTTAGCAGCAGAAGAATATCTGTGTAAACAATATGCATTGTGTTTAACTATTCAACAGTGAAGGTTAATAATTAAACTTGTCCCAGAACCAAAGGAGAAACTGGTGTAGATCTTACACCAATTTACTTCTACTGATATTTTAGTTCTGATAAAGTTATTTAACAGAGAAATAACAGATAATTCCGTGCGGTAGGCCACAGAATGCCAATTTTAGCAAGCTTGATTTCAGAAAATCGTGAAAGCTAATCTTGCAGTGATTAGAATTGGTTGCACAATTTGTAGATGTAGTGTTTCTTTGTCTCTATTTTCTGTGGAGGAGAGAGAGCCCACCAAATATACAGGTAATTTCTTCCTCTGGAGGAATCCTGCTGAAGTTAATAGGCTTGCTCCTGAGCATAAATTTGTGCAGGACAGACACCTTACATTTAATTACATGGATAGTAAATTTTAAGGTAGGTTTGAATGGATCTATATGCTGTAGAGAAGTAAGCTAGAAAAATGTTCTATTCCTCGTATGTGGAGATCCTAACTACTAAAATGAGGTCTATCTAATCTCAATTAAAATAGCTGGATATAAAAATAGTGTTTCTCTCATTTTGTGGGTTTTTTGTTTGTGATTTTTGCAATTCTTAAACCCTCCCACTCAGACTCTGAGAGAAAAACGTTGAGATTGGAAGTTACCGGCACGGTGATTCATGAGGAAGGTGGTTTGTTTCTTGAAAGTTGCAGTTGGAAGCAGTACAGAAGGCTGCATTCTAAGCAGCTTTAGCTCTGCAACCTGCAGCAGGTCTGAGGTTTTGGACTCTTGATGCTCTTCTGCAGTGAGCCCAGGTCCCTGTGTAGCTCATCCTTGGTGTTTGTGTGTGCAGAGCTTTGATGTCCTTGTATCTTCACTTTGCTCAAGTGCAAGAGATGAGTGCGATTCTAAAGCTTTTGCCTTCTTGACGACTCATGTGGAGATCACTGATGTTTCCCATGGTTGTATTTGTTGATCAGTTTGCCTTTTGAAGTCCAGAAAATTGCATTGGAAAAGTAAGACCAGAATGATAGTCAGAATTGACTTTTATTGTTGAAAAACACACCTCATAAACATGAATGGTGCTTTTGAGTTGCATTATATTAAATACTTTGTGATGAAAGAAAAATATCCTAGCATTCATACTCTCTATTTTTAAACTGAGTGTCAGCCTTTTGTGTTCTTAAAGAAGCATTGAAATAATAATTTGGGCTAATATTAGCTATAATTGAAATAAATATGAAATATTCTTTTATTTAAGAGTTTATGGGTGTGTGCAAGTGCAAAGGAGGGAGGAATTTGACACATCAGCTTTGTTTACTTTACGATCTGTTTCCTGGTGCTGAAGGCTTTACTATCTGGAAAGATTAGAATGGGCGATTTCATTTCTTCCAGTTTATAAAATGTCAGAGGGTGCTTTAGGTCAGGTCTCTCTGGTGGTACTTGGACAGAGTAGGGGAAATAAAAGGTAAATTAATTTCTAAACATGTAACCTAAATTCTAGTTAGGTGAATTGCACTGGGTAGAAGGTGCTGGATGGAGAACTACATATTGATCTTTTAATTGTCTGAAATAGATCAATTTTATAATGAAATTAACCATCAAAATAGACGTTATCAACTGAGGATGTTAAAGTTTGATAAGGGGAAGCTACTTAGAATTTAGAGTGCATGTTTCTTAACTATCTGTTCCTGCATGCATTTCTTTTGCAGGAGAAATTGTGACTTTTCTCGGTGTAGGTATTTGCAATCCTCCTCCCTTTTTTTTTCTTATTAAATTCAATTTCAAGATATCTTATAGTTAATGTCTGTTCCTTTTTTTCCTTTTTCTTTTTGTACTTAGTATGGACTACTTTAGTACTGAGCGTGTCTTACTTGTAGTTTTACAAGTATTAATTTGCTGTTACCCTTTTTAGACTACATTTTACTACGCACTTGATATCTTCAGTTAAATCTTTGTAGACGTAACTTACTTCAAGAACCAGAACAGTGAGCCAAGAAGTTGTTTGGAAGTGGTAGGGTTACATGGAAAGTAATTTGCATGGAAGTGTTTTGATAAGTGAAGAAATTCATGAGTTGCAGACAAACTGCCATAGAAAGAGTTATTACATATGAAGTGATGCAAAGGGAGGGGGAGCCTGGATTTTTTGGTGTAGGATGGGCTATCACACAGGATCTTTGTAAGGGAGTGTTTCAGGTTTAGTATAGGATGACTGCATGAAGTTGTTTCTAAGGAAACTGGTACTGAGGGAATGTACAAGGTAACGTTTCCATGGCTGATCTGCGTATATGTTTTTTGTCTTTTTTTAATATATCAAGTCTTTATAACAGAATAATTACTACATATGCCTCTGTACTTAAGACTGCAGGGTGATTTCTTTATTGTTGATTTAAAAATCCTGTAAGTAGAGGAGTATTTTTGTCTCATGAAGGTCTGTATCAAGATAAATGTTTCCTGGACTATTCTCCTAGATCATCTTAACTCTTTTCTGCTTTATTCTTTCCTTAAACTCTTAAGAGTTAGCTGTGAGTGTACAAGGTTCCGCTCCCTTTCTTTCAGGTCCTTAGACTCTGTGAGGTCCAGTTACTGCTAAACTGCCTGAATTCTGTAGTTTTCTACAACTGTGTTGTAAAACAAAATGAAAACTCATTTTGTAGTTTTATTTATAATCATCTATTTTCAGTTTTGTATTTTTATCCACCACACTAATTATTGAGCTTTCAGCATGCCACCAGAATTTTGCATCTGCAAAGCACAGCTTTGTAACCATTTATTGTAATAATTGTCGAAAGATAGAAGGTTTGGCAGCAGAGCTTTCTGGCTTGTGAAAAGCCACAGTAGCTGGTTTAGAGCTCAAGAGATTCAAGAGAGGCTTTTGGGGACAGGAAATGAACAGTATCTTTTCTTCCTTTTCTGGCAGCAACTGAAACTGATGGGACGTTTTTGATGAGAAACAGTGCTCACTATCATCAGTGCGTGGTAGCAAGAACATTTACAAGCGTATTGACAGTTGCCCTTGCCCTCTGTGTGTAAGGCTTGTTCCCATCACTTCCACATAGCTTTCTTTGGCCCTGGGATCTAATAATAAAGTTAAACAAGTCAAAGCAGGAGTGGGAATAATGGTGTTTTATCCAGATATTTTGCATGACTGAAGATTGCTGGGTAAGACTGGCAACCTGAATCCTTAACGCTTTAGGATTTACTTTTTAAATTGGAATGTATTGCCGCTTTATCTTGCAATTAAATTAACTAAAAACTGGAGTTGGAAGAGGGCTTTCTTTCTGTTAAAGAGAAGACTTGAGCTAATAATTTAAATTAGTAGTTCTCCAGGGAATATTTTATTTCTCTCTTTGTCAGTTCTTTCGCCTGTAGAAATCTCTTTCCCCGTGCTACGGAGCTGTTACAACCAACAGAACTCTGTCAGACTGTAGTTATCTCTAAAGCCAAGTTATTCTAATATCTTGGCAGCAACTTTTGAATTTATTTGATGCCTTTATTGAGGAAGGCTGTATAAGTATATATTAAGTGTGGTTGATACAGAAAATTGTTTTTATATAGAAGAATATAAAGGAAGCACAATGGTATTTGTGATATGCTTGTTATAATAATATATATAATTTTCAGTAAGTACAAGTAGTAATCAGCTTATGGGGCCCATTACCTTGAGGCTTGAACGTTGCCAGTTTTGCAGCTCAGCTGGTTTTGGCTAGTCTTGTATTCAGCTGGGGTCTGATTAGCCTAAAAGCTGCTCCCTTTTCCAATGTGGAAAGCAGAGCACACCCAAACTCCAGGCTATGTAATACTGTCTACTGTGCAACCTGACAGCAGCTGGATGAAGTTGTATACAGCTGCCTCCTGAGCAACTAGGGCAGGAGAGGCTCCTCCATGGTTTCATTTTGTGTTTTTTGGTTTGTTTGTTTCCCTGAAGCCTATCAATCAAAGTCGAATAAGTAAAAAGTACTTCTGACCACCTGGTCACGTGTTGTTTTTATCTCTGTTCTACTTTTTGGATTATTAATTCTGTTAAGACAGGATTCTCATTGTGGAGCTATTGACTTTCTGCATCAAGGGAACTGAATGTGAATTTAGTTCAGAATGAAGATGCTTTCTTGATTACAGAAGTAGCATCAAAAAATCTTCCTTTAAATAAACTTCTGTCCCTATTCAGCAATGAATTAGACTCCTCTTATGTCTGAATGTGTAGCCTGGAACAATGAGCTGTATCGATAATTGAGTCTTCTGTTATTTTAGGCCTGTTCTCTTGAGTGGTGTTCTCTTGAATAAGTGGCACTAGAGAGTTTGTGCAGCTTAAGGCTTTGCTCATCTCTTTCAAATTTCTCCTCAGTACAGATGATAATTGCAAGATATTTTAGTTGTAGCTTTGGAGGCCAAATATTGGTTACTCAGCATGCACTTAGAACACAATTGCATTATATGCATCGTGATGTCTGCTATATTAAAGCCAAAAAATGGACTTGTTCTTGAAATGCATGTCCCTTTTGTGCAACTGCACCCCTTTATTCTGAAGCCAGCAAAAAATCCTGTTATCTAAGAGAAGTACTACAGTCATCTTTTTATATGTTAACAGCGAATAATAGTTTTGCTTTCCCAACAGTAGTAGCTTGATATTTTGATGTAGCCAGTGCCATTGGGTCTATTATTTGGATCATAGTTTTGTGCAGGAACAACAAGTTGGTTGGAGTTAGTGTTTTAAATGCAGACTGGTAGATAAAAATGTATTTATGATGAGCAAGTTGGTAGAATATGCAGATGATGCATACATCTTTTTTTTTTTTTTTTTTTTTTTTTTGTCAGTATATTTGTATACTGTGTCAGTATATTATTTCAGCTCTTAATTGGCAGGAGAACAGTGCGAGACTGTCTCTTCTTTAGGGAACAGAATGCCATAGCTTTGATTTCAAAAGTGAAGATCCCAGACTACTGATTGAGTAGCTTCATTCTTGAATTCTGCGATTGTGTGCCAAATGTAACTTCAGCTTAGGATGATTTCTTTTTATTATTATAAGTGCTTTTTTGGAAGCATTTCAGTCATTGTTTTTATATTTGATGTTAACATTGAGTGACAGTGTTCCCAGCTAGATATTTTTTCTGTTCCATGCTTTAATGTGAATACAGTTTATCTGTTCATCTTCACCACCTGCTTGTGCAGAATTTAAGGAGTCCTAGAAATCAAACTATATGTTTAAAATAATTGAGTATAGTTATTACTGTTACTAGTAACTGTATTACTGTTTAGTTATTAGAGCCACGGCGTATTACAACTTCTGAGCCAGCAGAAAAAAAACCATCCGTTTTAAAGATGAGAAGCCTGCCTCATTGCCTGCATTCTGTTCGTTTTGGAAGAGGCACGAACAGTCTTGAAACGAAACTTGGTACTTTTCGTTGAAGCCACTTCAACTTTGAATAAATCTACACAGGATTCAATGCTGCTAAACCAGTTTACTTCAGAGACGCACCCATAAAGCTGCTGCACGTTGCAGAGGTTGGTTTAGTGCACAGCAAAGCAGGGGAATGGGCAGGAGATGTTCCTGATGCTCATGAGGAAATTCCAGCGTAGGTCAGCTAGAGAATCCCCCTTCCTGCAGTGCTCCTGTTGCTTTCTAGCTGGTGGCAAAGTCCGGTCTTGGGTGGGTGCAGTCCCCAGCTCCGAGCAAAGACCTTTGCTAAGCTTTTATTAAGTGTTCACACATCCCATTAGTGCACACTTACTGTGCTGTAAATGCATCTCCTGAGTAACTTGCCTGCTATTGCAAGTTGTAAGATCTGGCCAGATAATTTGAAGGGACGGGTTGATTTGTGCTATGCCTACACGAATAGACCAGGAAAGTGGCCCTAGCCCAAGTAGGGGTGAGGTAATTCTGTACTGTGACAGCAGAGCTCCTTAGCTGCATCCTTTCTAAATCATATGGGCAAAACTGGTATTAACATCTGAAAACTGTCCTACGTGAAGAATGCAAATGTAGCATTGGACAAACAAAAAGCTTGTGTTTATATTCTTCTATAAACGTTATGCAAGACAGGCACCTCTCTTAGAATAATAGAATCATTATGGTTGGGAAAGACTTTCAAGATCGTCAAGTCTAATCGTAAACACTTCAACACTGTGGCTGTTAAACCATGTCCCTAAGCGCCTCATCTACGCATTTCCTGAACATTGCCAGGGACGATGACTCCACCACTTTCCTGGAGAGCCTATTCTAAGGCTTCACTGCTCTTTCCATGTAGAAATTCTTCCTAACATCTAACCTGAACCTTCCCTGGTGCAACTTGAGGCTGTTTCCTCTTGTCCTGTCAGTATTTATTCTGCAGAAGAGATTGACCCCTGCCTCAGCACAACCTCTTCCTTGTATAAGATGCTTTTCCTTCTGGGGTACCTTCATTTTATTGGTCTTCAATGTATACCATGTCAGAAGTGTTCGGAAAATGTCAGGAAAAACGAGCTGTATTTATATAAACAACAACATAAGGCAAATGTGGAGTTTTTGTTGAATGAAAATGTGTAGATCTTATAGCATTCAGTGTTTTCATTCTCCTAGGGACAGTCAGTAATACAGATGGTGTTCTCTTCAGAGATGAATAAGCATAACATGGCTGTAGTGTGATGCCCTGCTACCTAATCTCTAATCCTTTGCATTTTGCAGTTTGTGTCACACAAACTGAACAAAAATTTTTCTGTTTTCATGTCTTGCAATTTCCAAGTAAAACTGTTAAAACCTCAGTTTCTTATATGTAATAAATAGTATGTGGTGTTTTTTGTTTCTGCTACTGTCTTTAAAGGACAAAGATACACTTTTTAGTGGCTGTTTTCAAGGTGGTTCTTTTGTAGGCAGCAGCTATGGCATTGGTTCTGTAGCTGACTCGCACTGGATGCGACAAACGTAGTTGTGCATTCCCTACCTTGCACCATACTTCCTTGTCAGACTCTTTGGAAACCATCAGAAAACAAATCTTTTCTTGTAGGCGTATAAATCTAACCTGGAGAAAGGAGGGAGAGAGTCAAAGACCCTAAACAGGGCTTGTTTCAAGATCAGATGCATGGGGACAGAAATATGTGCAATACTGGAAGGGAAGGTGGGCTTCACCTTTTCCATGTTAGCTAGCTGTTATATACACTTAACTGTTATGTGAATTTGTGTCCAGTTTTGACACCAGCTCAGGTTACATTTCTAATTTGGTGTGACTTATTTAACAGACAGCTGTAAGTGGATTTTATGTTAGGCTTAATAGACTTTCATAAGAGAAAGCATTTAAGCAGCATGTATCAAGTGTAATGCTGCAATTAGAGGTGTTTTTACTGGGTGTCTACCAGTTAAAGTTTATTTACAGATTTTGCAAATATTAGCATGTGCAACCATTTGCAGTGCTTTGCAACTTACCTTTCTGGTCCAAAGGTCAGGAGCTAATTTTGAGGGTAGCTTAAATACTGTGTCATTCAAATACTTCATGGTTTTGCCTTGTTATAGTGGGAACACTGGAACTTTTTTTTTTTTACCTTTGCTGTAATGGTTTGAATCATTCTTGCAATTCTTGACGTCTATGCAGTTTCTTTAGATATTCCAGGCTAAATCCTGACCCGGGAGAATTGCTGGCTCTTCAAATGCACTGATTTCTCCTATTTGTGTTTCCTCATTCCAGATCACTACATCTCTTTCGTAAATCAGACAAGTAATGATTGTCTTGATGCATGTGATTCTTGATAGCCTTGTGAATTTTTCTATATTTTTGCAAGTTATTTCCTTTAGTGTTCTCATTATGCTGAGTTTTAGAGCTGTAGGGCAAAGAACACATGTTGTTACTTAAAATATACAAGAGCATTTGGTGCTCAGTGAAGCAAAATGCGTGTTTCATGAATGCCATCCTGTTGAGCTGTGTTGTTGCTTCATATGTGCTGCTGATCATTGCTGTATAGAGCCTTTAAAAAAAAAAAAAAAAAGAAAAAAAAAAAAGAAAAGAAAGAAAAAGAAAAAACCCACATGATCTTAATTCCCTCTTAAAAGGTTTCTCCCTAGCTGACTTCATATGGGGCTGATAGTCTTTTGGTGTCTTATGTAGTGTCGGAGGAGAGCAGTCACTTGCTTCCGAATTTACCAGGATCTTCCAAGCTGAAGTAATCATGCTGAGGCGGGAACAGGGAGTTTTTGCTTCTGGCTTAAGAACAGTTACTGCATTCAGTATGTAGAATACTTCAGATCCTCCCCTCGCTGCATCATAAGGTTACGTAATGATTTAGTAATATCTTCTCCTTAAATTTAATTCCAGAAAACCTGCAGATTTGGTTAATGGGTAAGCAGATGAAGGAATGAAAAACACTGGATAGGTAGAGCCTGTTTCTGCTCTCGGTCTGTGCAGATCTGTTTCTGCTGAGTCTTTTTGTTTAGACGAAAACAATACAGAAATGCAAGTCACATCTGTATCAGCATCTGCATCGTGTCTGTATGCTGAAAATATATTTGTCAGGGAAAGAGTCTGGGAAGAGTCAGGGAAAGGATATGATTTTTATTTATCTCAAAGTATACTAGCGTTTCCTCCAAGGAATTGCTCTTTTTTCAAATTAACTAATTTTAGAGAATTCATACGGAACATATTTTTGTATATGACATTTTGTTTTAAATCCTTTCAGTTATAGTTTAGCATGAAAAGAATGGTACCTGCTGCTAAGCTGTATCTAATTAGCATGGAGATAAAAGGAGCCTCTTGGTATCTGATCTCCAAAGTCACAATATGGATTCATCTTGCACTCTATATAAATATTACTGTTTTCATTCATCTTGAATTTTTCTTTTTTTTCCCCACAGTTCTTTGTTAGAAAATAGTGCTTCACCCTTTCTAGTATTTTTGTAATAGTGTTCAGCATTAATACATAAGATTTTTCCAAATTAGTGACAAACCTTGTTTTAGGACTTCATGAAGCCAGTCTTTCCCTTCTTCCTCACTTTTAAAACGTTGAGGCATTTTTTATAGCAAATTGTTTTGTAATGTGAGGGCCTAGATATGCTTTTAGTAATTCAATGAACTTCAGTTTATAAGATTAAAACCTTATATACTTATACTGGTAGTATAACTTTGTCATATTACAATCATATTATTTATTATAAATGTATTATTAATATAGTTATCATTTCATGTAGCTTTATCATATTATCCCTTGCTCTGTGATCATCAGTTTGTTTTCTTCTTTCAGAAAACAAGGCAATATTTGAAGGCTTGACAGATGCATCCCAGGCTGAAAAACTGCTGCATTCCTCCTCCTCTTCCTCCTTTAGAAAACTGACTTCTTTAAAGAGAGGTAAATATGAACTGCTGTAGCATGTTGTGTGTTGTTCTAAATTATCTTACATCTGTGTGGTTCTATTGACTGGTGATCACTAATTCACAATATCTAGCAGAGATGCCTTTTGAAGGCTGTCTGTAGTTTCATTTAGTTGTGTTTGCTGAAATAAATGCTACATGTAGTACTGTTCAAAGTCTTGGAGCCTTGAACTTACAGTTTTCCAACACAATTTTTGATGTATCTTCACATCATGTTACCTGACACTTTTTCCTGCAATTTCTATTAAAAAAAAAAAAGCAAATAGCAACACTTTAGATGATTTTGAAATTGCTTCTAAGAAGTTAACATGTTTATGTGATTAAATATAATAGTCTTCATATTGTTCTCCTCATCTTGTGGAGGATAAAAGAGGAAGAAAAAGTAGGCAGAAGGAATTTGTAGTTTTTCAGAAAAAAAAAAGGTAAAGATATCTGCCAATGTATGGTATCTGCCAACTCTTTTACCTGTTGGTTAGCAGAGGAACACTCATGACAATAAGATAATAAATTATTGTGCACAGAGAAAATAACTGTAATAATGCTTGTTTTTCTGTCTGTCCCCCATGCCCTCCCCCACCCCAGTTGGTTTGGGGCAGTGAGAAGGCTGCAATAGGTTAGAGGCCTAAGCTAAATCCAGCTGAGTCCTAACAGCTTAAATCTCCTTATTATTTTGTTTTTTTAGTCGGCTTATGCTCAGGGTAAGAGCTTTAGCTCAATCTCTTTATTGTGAACCATAAACAACTGCTGAAAGAAGGCTATTTAATGCACAGGGTGAGTGCAAAACCCTATTAAAATATTTGTGTGTCAGTAATGCCATCAGTGTGAATTAAATGCATTAAAACTGCCTCTGTGTAGCTCTCTAAATGGTTTTAACGTGTGTTTGGAAATGCACCACAGTGTTTAAAAAAAAAAAAAAAAAGGTAACTATCATTTAAGCTAACAAGTGTTATATATACACACATTGCCTAATAGTTCTCTTTATCTTTCATGATACAGCGATTGTGTCTGATCTAAACTATAATATATCTTCTTTTGGGGTTAACCTTAATGTTTTCAGCTCTTTTGCTTGCAGTTGTTTCAATTTTTTTTGTAAAATTTTAAATTTTAGGGAGTAAAGTTCTGTTACGATTCTCAATAACTGCTTTTATGCAACTGCTTTACTTTGAGCTGTATCCAGAACTGTCATTAGTGTGTTACATGGTTTCTTCCATGATGTTCTTTACTTTATTCCACTTGTCTTTTCTTTGTACTATATTTGGTAAGAGAGCAAGAATGGGATGGTGTGTTTGTCTTAAATAATGTACTGTTTGGCCTGAAGCTCTGAATCCTTCTTTTTCCTCCTCCCCCATTAATGTGCGGTACCTTTAACTATAAAGATCTGAAGGGAATCGTTTAGAAGGCTAGAAAGTGAGATTGTTTGTCAGAAATACAGATTTTGCTATTGTTTGCATAAATATATTGGAAACTTGTTAACAGCTTTTCATTGATGTAGAGTTTTACAAAACTTAAGTTTTACTCCTGGAACTTTTTTTTTTTTTTTCCTCTTTCTCTCCTCCCCTTCCTCCCTCCCTCCCCTAAAGGTAAGAGAGAAGGAAAAGAAGTAAGAAAATGCTGGGATCGGAACGAGGTGTGGTGGAAGAATGGCTGTCAGAATTCAAGGTGAGCTGAGAAGAATGATTTGAAATATCAAATGCTTGCATTAAAAGTGCTAATTTGTGGAGGTAAAATAGCCACAATATAGCTATCGCTTTTTTTTTTCCACAGACTTTTGCATGCTTTATGCATTAAAGGAGGTGACTGATATAGAAAATACAGTGCATATTTCTAGTACTGCCTGCTATACAAATGCAACCTTAAATCATATCTTATAATGTAAAACAAGCTGATAGAATTTAACTGACAGGTGAATAATTCTAGATAAAATTTAAGTTCATCAACATTTATATCTAAAAATTAGTAGAAGTGTTTGGAGTTGGCTGATTAAGCTTTTCTGTATAATCTGCACAATTTTTTTATTTAGCATGAAGTAGCTGAAAGTCTTTTTAAGTTATAATGTTGATAACTGTTGAATGAAGCACAGAATAATATATGAAGTGTAAAACTGGATTTCATAATGATGATGAAATTAATGCATTATTTTAGTTAAGAATTAGTTATTCCTTGCATGTTGATAATATACAAAATCAAATTACTGACTTAATAAAAATGTGTAGAGCAGTAAAGAATGTAAAAATCAGACGTGATTGCCTGGGGGACTTGAGACTGTGTGTACTCATTTTAGATTATCTACATCTCTTAGATTTTATTTAAGTTGTTCAATTAAGACCTTGAAAAGTGCCTGGTAAGGAATGTCAAAAAAGGATAGGAATCTTCACTGCAAGATGTGGAACAAATGCCCTTTTTAAAAAAGGGCAAAACTGAAACTGCTTTGGATTTAGCCCTGATAGTTGCTGTAATAGCTCAAATGCTATTTCAACAGAGAAACATTGGTACAGCATGAATTCTGAAAATTTACTTCAGAAATTGTTTTTCATGTTGCGATAAGACTCGGTGCTTTGTTGGACATCTTTTATACTTCTAATAACTTATTTCTTTCTTTAGGCATTACCTGAAACACAAATTTCCAGTTATGCAGCTACATTGCACCGAAAAAAAACGCTGGTACCAGCTCTCTACAAAGTGATTCAAGACCCAAATAATGAGGTAGGATCCTTTTAAAGAATTTTTGTTAGTATCCTTGTATCTTCCAACTTCACATTTAAATTAGAATAATTTAGAAGTGATAATGGAAGAATCTTCTAAGTTACTCTAGAGTATTCCTCTACATGTTTCTACTCTTTCTCCCCCTAGAAAGCAGCTTTCAGTCAGAACAGAGGCAAAGTAGCCCCTTTCAGTTAAGTTCAATAAGACCAATGTGTTACTCACCTGATTACAGTGGAAGATGGAATCATTTTTATCGAACGCTACAAGCGATTGAAATAACCACATGTTCTTTTTGCTTAACCACCCATTCTCTTTGCTTATACCAACACTGCGTGGTTTACAATGTTGTAAACAAAAGCAGAACCAGGGCTCCAAAACATAAACATACACAATGAAAATCTTACCTCCTATACATAATTCATGTTGCAAATAGTGTAAAACTCAGCTATCTGTTACACTGACTTCTGCCATGAGAATTTTGGAAAAGTGTGTGAAATGTAACTTCTGGATAAAGTATCCAGGCATACAACTCTGCTGTGTAAACTGCTTTAGATAAAATATTTCAAAATAACAGATTTATCTTCTGTGATTTCTTGTATATTTATATATTAGAAGTGTACTCAGCAAGGAAGCTTTATATTTTCGTAGATATAACTCAGCTGCTTTTGGACTGAATGCTTTGTAGAGCTTGGAGGAGATTGCATAACTTTCTGACAAAAAAAAAGATGCTTCACATGGGAGTCAACTTCATCTCAGTTTTGCAACTAGCAGCTTGCATTGTCACCTTTTTCTCTGCAAAAGCTGCTATTACAGCACAGAAGCCACCACTGCTTTTTTTGTCTGTCTCTTTGCACATGTATGTCTCTGTGTGTTTATATACTTCTACATAGATTTTAAAAAATTCCCTTGCAAGAAAGAATGGTAATATTATGCAAAGAACCAGATTTGCAAACTGTTTTCCTGAGGACCTGTCATCTTGCATTACTGCAAAATGACCCATATCAACCTTGACCCTTTGCATCTGCTCTTTCTGCTTGGGTCTGATTCTGATCTCTGTTTTAAGAAACAGAGTCCCAAACTCAAAGAAGATGTACCTCAAGATTTGCTTTTTAAGGCAAATTGAAGCATGTATTTCTTTACTACATTTCCTCCAAATTTGTTTTGTATGTGAGGAGTGTAACTGGAGTATAGCAGTAAAGATGGAATATATCCATCTTTACTTTGGATAATTCTAAGGTAATGTTTGGCTCTAAGTTTGTTTTTAACAGGCTTTATATGGCATTATTTGTTAGAAGGATAACTGATTACTTATAGAATCATAGAATCATAGAATGCTTAAGGTTGGAAGGGACCTCAGAGGTCATCTAGTCCAACCTCGCTGCTCACGCAGGGTCACCCAGAGCATGTGGCACAGGGCTGCGTCCAAGCGGATTTTAAAGATCTCCAAAGAAGGAGACTCCACAACCTCCCTGGGCAGCCTGTTCCAGTGAAAGTAAAGCTTATGTAATGAGAATTACAAAAACCTATTTGGTTTTATCTTGTTAAGCCCAGTCCTGAGAAAATGAGATTCTCTTTGCAGTGCCTGACCCATGCACTTCTCAGACCCAACACTCCTCAGATGGTAACCAACTTCATCCATTGCATTATACTTAAGCTGAAAATGAACTCATATTTTTTGCCATGACTGAATACTTAAAATAGTTTCCAATATCACTATACATTTTGTAGCGCGTTATATATAGCTTCAAGCCATGGTGTAGGTCTTAAGATTTGACAAACCTTGCAAAACAAGACAAGGTTTAAACCTATTAACTGGCTTCCTTGAATCATGACTTGTCTGCATGTCAGAATAATGCTGAAGCGTGATAGGAAAAATGTTGGTGTTCATGTCTTCAAAAATGTTTTTTATTGTGTCTTTGGCTTTTTCTTGTGGAGTTGAATAGCTGTGAACACACCAAAGCACTATAGTAGTTACTACAAACAACTTTCGGATTTTGAAGTAATTTTCACTTGTTCAACTTTTTAATGAAACTAATAACAACTGAAGTGAGAGAGTACTAGCAGGCAGTACTAGGGACTAGATATTGCTGTGTCTTTCTAGGGAGTGTGCTATTGCTTCTGAGACTAGTTTTATGTAATTTCCATTTGAAATAAAGTAGAATAAACTCGCTAACTGCCCTGTTATCTGGTCTGATCATCTCTTCAGATAAACTATCTTTAATGTCACTTGGGTTAGACGTATACGGCTTTCAAATGGCAAAAAGCTTGGACTTTTGACTTCTCTAATGTAGTAGAAGTACTATTTATAGTAATGCTGCTGTATATTTCTGGTTTCTATTAATATTTGCTTAGCTCTTCTTGCACCCATTCTCTACTAGCAGAGCTTCTTGTATTTATTATTCCCTAGAGATGTCTAGATTTTTTTTCCCCTCTATACATTAGCCTCTCGTTCAGTATTTTCTGTTTTAATGAAAACCTACAAATCCATTTGATCATCTTACGTCTGAAATGTGCTAGGCTTTTCATGAGACAAGGGTATGGCTCTGTCTCTGAGGATTTGGACACTTATTGTAACAGATGGTTTTGATAATTAATGTTATTTTTAGATGGGAGTTTGAACAAAGTAAATATTAATTACAAAAGGATTTGTTACTTAATATGTGCATTTTCCAAATATACAAAGTGCTTTATCTATGAAATGCTGGAATAGGTATAAAGTTGAACGTGTCTTGTTGTATTTTGTATACAACAACGCTGGGGCTTTTTCTGCCAAGAGAAGCTTTACTGGCTTCTAGTTTCATTATCAAAAATAAGCTTTGAGTATTTTACTTGTATTAAAAATATGACTTGTAAAGGCCTATGTGTTGCAAATTACTGTACTCTTCCCATTCTATCCATGTTACTAGTGCCAACTCTCTTCCCTCCTTCTCTTGTGGACTTTTCCTTTTCTTCTGTTGTAAAAACATCCTTTTAGCTTAACATAACTAAGCTGTCAAGCAGAAGCCTTGTTAGACAAGGTACTTATACCACAGGCTTGTGTAAGAAGAGATTTGACTGATAGCACAGTTTTATTTTATGTAGATATGATATTACAACTTATATAATTGACAGCTTAAAAATGGCGTGTTTCACTGAGCAGGATCCTATGTGCTAGAAATGACAGTAGTAAATATTTTTACCTTTCCTTGACCGCTGTGAAGTGGATTCTGTCTCGAGCCAGATATCTTAATGGAAATTCTGACCAGTTTACTTTAGTGTCTGTGATGTACTGCAGTAAAAAATCCAAGTCCAAGCAGATGTCTGAAGTTGTACAGTCAACAGCTTTATTGACTTGCACACTTATCAAGCATTCAGGCTAAGTAGAAACAGCTGTCCCTCTGCTGACAGCAAGGGATTTCCTCAAAGTTTGTTGGGTTAGGATTCACAGCAAGCCACAGAAGTGCTTGCTCATACGACATAGCTCAACACTGGTAGTGAATTCTGCAGGGCATTTGGCATACTGGGAATTTCGTGATTAGAAAAATAAATGAAAGAAAGAACGCATTACCATCTTCAAACATCAGCTAATGCTTTGAAAAGTCATAAGCTGCGTGTCCTTGGGAATAAGGGTGCATACTGGAGGAGGCATCGTGTATACATTCTCTAGGCTTCAGCTCTGTACAGGGTATTGCCTGATTAAGCCTTTTTCCTCACCAGTACAATTGCTATTGTGTCAGTAAAACGTAGCGCCTTTATTTCTCTAAGAATGATATGTATATTAATGTTTAATACTTTCATTTGTGTTTATGAGAGGAATATAAGCCATGACTGGTTAGAAAGAAAGTTAGAAAGAAGATTAAGTTGAGATTCTGGCCTCTATTTTCAGATTATGCGTAACTTTTCTGTATATCTGGTTTGGCTGCTTGGATTGGAGATTGAGCCCCATGATTACTTGCCTTAGGTCAAAACATCTCCTTTAACTTGGGAGGAAGAAAAATATATTTGTAGCTATTGGCCAAAGATCCTTACCAAAATTCCATTCTGAATATTAACTTTCAGTGATTTTGAACTCTCATATAACTCTCGCATTTTCATAGGAAAAGGGAGACACACTGACTTTTTTGTTATTTTCTGTTCTGTATGAGTTTTCTGGATTTGTCTAAACAACACACTTGGACTTGGAGACCCTTAATGACAGGGTTTTCTGATGTTCATTTTTGTTTGATAAAGGCCTTTTTTGGTTCTTGCACTGAAACCTGAAAGGTATCTCCAGAAATGAAAAATCAAGTAGCACTGCATTAAATAACTGCGTGTTTGTTAGGTTTGTGCTTAAAAAAGGTAGCTGAGAAAATAAATTCATACTTCTATCTATTGACCTGTCATTAGCAGCTGCTACTAATCTTTAACTTTTGTACTTTATTGGACCTTGCAGCTACGCCATTAAAATTTTATGGTGCATATAGTTGAAGCCATTTGTCTGTTGCAAACCTGTATACAAAGTAAATCTCATACTGATAGTCCTCAAGAAAAACATTCTGACTGTAGTAATATACATCTTCCCCTACTGTATATCAATTCCCTCTGAAAAAAATCTATCTTTAGAGACCTCCTTAAAAGGAATATGACTATCGTCTTGGTTCATTTACTTGTTTGTCATCAAGGAATTTCATTTTTACTGGCTGCGGTGGTGGCTTTGTAGTGTAGCTTCTACATTAGTTGTGTCCAGTCCTCTTAAAGAAGCCTAATAGTAATTCATTAGCCTTTTCCTTTGTTTTCCACAGCTTCTGGAGCCTGTTTGTCACCAGCTCTTTGAACTTTATCGCAGTTCTGAAGTTCGGCTCAAGAGATTCACCTTGCAGTTTTTGCCTGAGTTGATCTGGGTTTATCTGCGTGTAACTGCCAGCAGGGATAGGCAGAGTAACGGTTGCATTGAAGCATTGCTGCTTGGCATTTATAACTTGGTGAGTGAGACAGGCTAGCACTTGCACTTCAGGCTTCATACTTGTTTTGAGTGGGACTGTAATTTTAAGAATAAATTCAAGTAACCTGAAGTGACTAGATTTGGCAGTTAAATGCAAAGGTAATTTTTTATTTTACTGGAAATACTCCTCCATCATTATGAGGCTATTTAATAAATCAACAGTACTGCCAGTAAAGGCATTCTCTAGTGAGAAACTTCCATTTTAAAGGATTTTAAAACATATTACCCTTTTAAACTACATTACCCAGTTGCTGACATTTTTCTGTGCATCTTTCTTAAAGTCCAGAATAAATCTCTTGCAGTATATTAAATTCCAGGAAAACTCTTCCCATTATATCCTTAAAGCCAACTGCAAGTACTGTGCTACTTTGCACTAAATTTTTACATAAACTGGAATATCTGAGGCTCATTGTTTTGAAATTTACAGTACAATGTGAGGATTTTAGACCTTTTTTGATGAAGTTCTATATAATTGCCCTTACTAATTATATTTGCTTTAAAAACTGCTGTTTTGCTTATATAGTAGCCTAGCAACTATAAAATCTGATCAGTTAGAGGTTTTTTTTTCCCAAGAGGCTTTCTGTGTATTTCTTACTGATACCATGCCTGCAGAAACATCGCCAGTCCCCTTGATTTCACCTTTCTCTGTGGTGGAGACACTATGAAGTACAGCAAGTGACTCATCAAGCCTGATGCATCTTTATCTCATGGCCCTAAAGTTTAGCCTTGCACTAGTGTGCAATTCTAGAGGAGTGCAGTTTTTCTAGATGTGCAGTTTTGTAGGAGGCTAGAAAAGCTTTTAATTCCTTTTTTTTCCACTGCAGAAGGCACAATGATCAAGACGGCAAATCCTGTTTGTGTCCATAGTATAGGTCTTTGCCCATGTTTATATAAACTTGTGTATATATAAATCTTGTGTATATAAATTCAGCAATATTCTGCATACACACAAAGACCTTAGGGCGAGAAGTGCTGTGTTTGATTTATTGGTACTGTTAACTATCCTTTAAGGCTGTAGAAGATCCCAAATCCCATAGCCTTACTTCTGCGGTGTGTTCTTGTCTTTTTGTTTTGTTTTTAAACTGCAGGAAATTGCTGACAAAGATGGAAACAACAAAGTTTTGTCTTTCACCATCCCCTCATTATCTAAACCCTCAATATATCATGAGGTAAGAGTGCTGCTGTGGCAAGTCAGAAATAGACCTATTAGAGGAATGAAAACGGGATGCATTTGATGCAAGAGTATATTTTTTAAGTCATCTTGTTGCAAGATACTGACACTGAAACTTTAGTGCAATTAGTGTAATTAATTCAATAGCAGTAATAGAACAGCCAAGTAAACATTGAAAAATACTTGCTTACACTACAGATTGAGGATGGAGGTTTGTTTGGTGTTGTGTTGATGAAAACCACTACCAACTGGTTTTCCATTGTTATTGCTGTGTTGTTTTTTTATTTTCCTTTGTCTCTTGACTGATGGGAAAGACAGCCTATTTCTTTATTCCAACTCCTAGTTAATACAGTTTGAACTATCACCTCTTCTCTTGCTGGTAAATGTAGAAGCTGTTTATAATAAAATTTGGTTATGTTTTAATTTTACTATATTTTGGAATTTTCAGTTTTATAGATTAGTAGGCAAGGGTTTTTTTTATTTGATGTTTTAGAAGCATTTATGCTTTTGATCTTCTTTTACTTACGTTTTCATTTTTTATCTTTTTCTTTTTTCCTCCCACCATCTACTTCTAGCCCTCTACAATTGGATCCATGGCTTTGACTGAGGGAGCTCTGTGTCAGCATGACCTTATCAGGGTAGTTTATAGCGATCTTCATCCTCAGAGAGAAACCTTCACAGCACAGAACCGGTAAATGGATGCATTCTAACATTTTAGATGTTTCACTAGACAGATAACAAATCTCGAAGCATTAAGTCCTTTCTGAACATTAAGTGCATAGAAATAAAGCTAGCAAAGCAAATCAGTAACTTTATAATATTTTTGTTATTACTTCCAAGCTGGTGTGTTCTCACACTTGTTAGGTAAAGTAACTTCTCTGTCTTCTCTGCAGTTGTCAGGGCTATCTTTGGGTTTATGCTTGTCAATTCAAATTGTCTGGAAAGTCTAACACAACTCAATTTTGTCTATGAAGCTGATACTGTCATGGAGATGAGTGGACAGAAGTAGGTATGAGAGATTTCAAGGGTTCTTGAATTTCTATCCACTGAGTGATTTCTATCCACTCAGCTCCATTACAATCTCTGTTCAAATATTATGCCAAAATATAATGTCATAACTCCTTCATATGCTACTGATTCTCAGTAGTAATGATTTGAAATGTTTAATAGTGAATATTTGGTAGCCTATTTCAAGTTAGTTTCATCAAAGGTGATGTCAGGATTTGTGTCTTTACATCTGATACTTTCTTGGGTATTTTTTGAGTCTGAGATGTGGAATTTTGTTTAAAATTTTAGTAGAATATTAAGAATTTAAACTATGCAAGGTTTTGCTTTTGTCTCTTTTCAGGTTTGAGGTGCTGAGCTTTCTCATGCTGTGCTACAATTCTGCTATTGTCTATATGCCTGCCTCTTCCTACCAATCACTCTGTAGGATGGGTTCCAGGTGAGACTCTTGTCTTTGAAATAGTCCTGCAGAGCACATCCACTTTTGTAGGTATCCATTCTGCAAAAGAAAATGGATTTAGTTGCTGTGTTTGATAGCTTGAAAGATGTAGCTTTTTGTCAATCCTGCGACTTAATTGGAAGCTCAGTGCTGTGCTTGTGTGCACAAAAACACAGGGACTGTTTTCCTACTGCATTTGTTTTAGTTATGTAACACTTCATTATCTGAAACAATGAGTTTGGGGGAAAATTAGTCTGACGTTGCTCTGGCTTATTTGCTTAACTGGTCTTATGTGTCTTGTTTACTTTTTTCAGTATGGTCTGCTTTAAAATCTTGTCAAGAATGCCATCAGTTTCCTACACTTCCAATTATTAACATGTCTTGCTTTTTGGGTGGCTTAGATAAAATGCTTGTGTGATATTCTGGACTTCAGCCTTTGTGGTCTTTGAAGTATAGATTCCACAGAACTGTATTCATTCAGCTAAAACAATCTATTGTTCCACATTTGAGCTTGCATTCAATGTAACCTCATAATGCTCTTTATTTTAAATTCTTATTTTCTGGTCGTTTTGCCCATTAATTCTGTAATTGTGTATAATCCAGATAATAAATATTTATAGTGGGAGTTCTTTTGCTCTAAAAAACTGGTAATGGAAATTCTTTTCAACCCTGATTTCCATTTGTAAATCCACTAAGTTTTTCCTACCAAATTTCAGGTTAGAAATTACTAACCTAGTAACCAAGTGTGTCTTAAATAAGGTATTTAATGTCAAATTTAAAATTGTCCTTTAAACACCAGAGAAGTAGCATTTTCTTGAGAAACTCTAAAAATTGGATAGTGAATACATGCTTTGCGGCTACCCAAACGTTATTTTTTGTAACACTCCTTAAGGAAATGAAAATCAACCAGTATAGCTGATTATATGGGTAATGTTGCCTGTGCATTTTTAAATCTTTTTTTTCTTTTTTGATAGCTGAACTCAAGGGATATGTTCTGCTTTAGATGGGGATATTTTATTATTATTATTATTATTATTATTATTATTATTATTATTATTATTTCAGGAGGGTAGTGTGCCTCTCTTGACGAAGAGACCATTTCTTCCTGTGGGCAGTCTTGGCAGTTGTACTTAGTTATTATCAGGAGTCTTTGGACTTTCTTGATCTTTGTCTATCTGGCTTTAGGATTATGTCTAGTGAAGAAGGTGATTTGGAGACAGCGGGGAGGAAGGATTCCTCTGTGTCCTAAATATTCTCCTATTTCTCATGTTTTAACCCTAAGTGTTCTTTCTTAGTGCGTATTCAGTTGAAAAATTGGTAGGTGGGGATGTTCCAGGTAATTTGATTCAGAGGGCTCTGCAGTCCACTCTGAAACTGGAGCCGGATAACTTTGAATAGCAACTCACCATCTGAAACAGAATAGTACCTGAGGAAAACAGTCTTATCTGATGAATTTAATTGGCAGCATTTATCTTCTTGTTGTTTTCAGACTCTGTACCTTTATGCAGCTCTTGCTCTATAAATTGCTTGTCTTTTATCAGCATCCTAATGCTCACTACAAATTGCCTTAATATAGAACATGTAAAATAGAACTTAAAATATCTTGTTCAGTGTGAAAGTGAACAGCGAAGGTTCACGTCACCATGCTTCATTTTCTGTCTGTTTCCTAGCAGACATTGTCTTTTTTATAGCACACTGAGGTAAGAGCATCTGCTGTTACAAATCTTAAACCAAAGAACAAGTCTACCAATACCTGCTTTGTAGGATGTTTGTTCCATGCTGTGCTGCATGGTGTTACAAGTATTGTATTAAAGTACAAACTTTATAAAATAATTTAACATAATGAATGGTTAAAATTCTTGTGAATTCTGAATAAATATATCTTTCTTCAGGTGCAAGTGCACCTGTAAGTTGAAAGGTTCAATGTTCTTTTGATGGAAGATGTTTGACTGACCTTTGTAAATGCCTTGGGGGTATGTGTGTATTTTTTTTTCTTTCTTTTGTGCACTGCCCTCTGTTTGCAGTGGACTCAGTGCATTGCAGGATATAAGAAGTCAGGTCCTCTTCAAAGGCCTGAAAAGTAGTTTTCAGGAACAGTTTCTGTATTACTCAAATTTAGTAAAATTTGACTATATGCTATAGGAGATAAGCTGTCCGTTCCATGAGACTTAAATGTCTCCCTTAAGGAAAATTGGCTTGGGTTACAGATTTTTATGGGCGAGTCTCAAACTTGTCAGCTAGCAGCAGAGAACACCTTGCCACCTTCCTTCTTTAGAAGGTGGTTATGATTTGAAGAAAACAGATGTTGGTAATGACTGTATGGGTGAAGCACTCATGGAATTGTTGGCCACATTTCAAGACAATGTTCTGAAACTACCTTAACAGTTGGAAGAGCAGCATAAGAGATGTTGTATGTTGAGTAATTGCATTGTGACAATTTTGAAAATAGAACAAAATCTGCAATGTAAATAAATTGTTTGCCTTTGTAAAGGCAAACAATCTGCAATGTAAATAAATTGTTTGCAATTGGGGCTAATGTTTTGTTACAATTTTTTTTTTTTCTTTCTTCTTTCCCCAGGTTGTGTGTAAGTGGCTTTCCACGGCAGCATGAGAAACACTGGAAGGAACACTGTGGTAGAGTGGTGTTAGACCCTGACTTTATGGTGCAGCTGCTGACAGGTGTCTATTATGCCATGTAAGTAGGTGGTTCTTTTTGGTAGAAAAATTAATGGCTGGGTTTTCATGAATTAAAATATCACGTTTGATGGTTTATAATTGAAAGCCTGTAATGAAACCTGTGTACAACATGAGTCCAACTGAATTTGTATTTTTCCCCTTACTTGCTTGTCCAACTAATAATACCTCTGCCAGCATGTAAGTGGGGAATGAACAGTCAGCAGTAGGTGCTTCGAGTGAGAGGCTCCTGGTTTCGTCTTTGGCAAAGTTGCCATCACTATGAGATACCTTTTGTTCACAAATACAACGAGCTTGGATGCAAAAATACATGATGATGAAGTGTCTTATTGAGTGCCAATAGCTACTGGGTTAGCCTAAACCCATTTCTATATAGAAATTTAAGCCTTCAAGGAATGTTAAACTTTACATCTCTCTTTTTTCTTTTTCTTTTTTTTTTTTTCTTTTTTACTACTATGTAAATTTTCATCTTGGCATAAGCTTTATCTTTCTCAGAGATGAGAGGGAGCAAAGTTTTTGTTATGCCTACAAAATTAATACAAAGATGATATGTCACTGCTTTTGGAAGAAATAGAGACATTTGGACATGAATGCTATTGATGAATATTCCACACAAACACAAAAGTGAAGGCTTGGATTACAATTTTGTCTGTGTAAAATACTGAAAGAGAAATTCTTTCCTTTCTAGATATAATGGTCAGTGGGATCTTGGCCAGGAGGTGCTAGAGGACATAATTTACAGAGCACAGCTTGAACTCTACTCACAGCCTCTGCTGGTAAGAAACAATCTCCTGAAATGTATGGTGTTAAAGAGTATAGAAGTGTTTCCTAAATGGACTGGTAATGAAAGCATTTGTGGCCATTTACTGCATTCCCAATTGCAAGTGGTTGTCAACAGCTGTTGTTTTCAATGTAGCTATTTATATCTTGCCTTTTCTGCTTGAATATTAAGAGAGGGTGCTAGAATCTCTTTGGGTACACTGATGCTGACAGCCAGGATTTTCTAATGTTTTACACTTGGATCAAAATGTTTGTGCTCTTTCGCTCTTGGCTACCTATGAGCGATTCAAAGTTTAACTTAATAATTCTGTCATAGGTCATCAATTGTAGCGGAGGAGAAAAAGGTGTTTTTCTTGCTTTAGACTTCTGCAGGATTTAGAATATGTTGTATGTTTTAACTATCAACGCAGTAGAAGAGCAACAACAAAAGTGAAAAAAAGGTTTTGCATCTAGAACCAGTTGGTTTTTCACTGATTGAAGTCACACACTTGTTAACCTTCTCCTTTAGAACAGAGAAAACCACCATTCTGTTGCTGCTATTTTTTTACCCTAGTTTCCACTGTAATTCCTATCATGAAGATAGAGAGAGAAATAAAAATGAGACAGAGTTATGAAACTGAGCTAGATACAGGTGTGTATGAGCGGGGAAAATGGAGAGGCTGACAGATGGAAAGGAGAAATGGAAGGATTTTGGTTTTGTTAGATATAGGAATGAAGGATCAAAGGAAGAAGAAAAATAAGGAGACAAAGTAGAATAGAGTGTTATCTCAGTTTTTCAATCAGAGTTGTTGCTCTAAGGCTTTGGTCCTCTGCTGAACTAAGAACAGTAAGTTTTTACTGTTGCTGCATAGCAGAGAAATGGATTGGGAAAAATCTTTTTATGTGGCACTTGGACATCCCTATCTTCTCCAGTGAGGTAAAATTGTTCTCTTGATGAATTAATATCGGCTGAAAAATTTATTTGGCGGCTTTTTGTGAGTGCTGCATTTTAAATACATCTTATCCATTGAATTGTTATAATAGCTGTTTCCTTTTGGAAATGACTCATTGCTCCATCAGACTGAAAGTTTTAAATTGAATATTGAACCTGTGGAATTGAGCCATTTTATCAGAATATACTACATTTAGGAGGTATGTGGGAGGGTCTGGAATTTAATTCAATTGATTATATGACAATTTTCAGTCTTATGTGTTCACTTTTAATCAACTTTTTTAGATGAGTTCCAATTGAGAGAATCTTCTAGAATGTCTTTGTTTTTTGAAAGCTATTTTTGCCATTCAGGCCACCTTTTTTGGTGATGGTAACATTCTTTTGGGTGTATGTGCATATATCTGTGCACTCTTTTCTTAGTATTTCGATCATCACCATTTTCCTGCAGTTGGTAAAGAACAGTTTTATGATAGTGTTAAACTTCTGAAAAGACGACTTTTGTGTCCTTGGCCTCATGCTGTATAGTCAAATGATTTGACCTTTTCAAAGGGAATGGACCCCATTCATCTAGTCATTTTCTCCTGGAAACGAGTATAATTTAGTGGCATTATAAAATTTTGTATTTTAAATGCTTAAAACTACTAGCACAAAATAAAATACCATCTGTGCATCCTCCCACATAGGTTTTATCATCAGCCTTTGCCTAAGACTGCTTAACAGCAACGAATTCTTCTAGGTCCATTTAGGATTTAGGCAGTTTTCTGCAATAGGATTATATTTAGCTCTCTGTACTCAGGTCATTGTTGTAATTAAGACTGCCAGTCATCATCAAAGCACAGTCCCTGTATTGGGTACATCCTTGGAGAAATATTTTTGACAATGTGGTGGTTCACTGCTCTTATTTAAACTGTTTTCTATTGTCTGTACAGTCTTTAAAAAAAGCATCAGGAAGCTACGAAGCTACGAAATAGCTTAAATTTAGAAGTATTTTGCTAAGCCACATTCTTTCAAAGATACTGCACTAGAAATGGCAGGAAGTAATGCAAGAAAAAAGCTTCTTGTGGGAGAAGTATATCTATAAATAAATACTGCCTGTCAGATTCATAGCCACAAAAATTGAAGTTTCAACAGGGGAAAGTTAATCAACAGATTCTAGATAGTATTTCTACCAAGCTACCCTGGACTCAGGAGGTAGCTCAGGACAAGTTAGGCAGTCTCTTACTCTCAGCACAAGCATCCTGGGCTAAGTTTCAAAATGAAACTTGTCTCTGCTGTCTTCAGTGCAGAGGCAGCCAGACTTTCCTGGCTTGCTAGTCAAGAAGCATAGACCTGGTTAACTGTATTGTAGCAGTTGTTATTGTAGTGTACTGTAATAGTATAGATATCTTTTATTGGTGTACTTTATTGCATTTGGATTTGTGCTTGCTAGGGAGCCTGGGACAGAGTGAGAGGAAATAATTGGGATCCTGAAGAATTGTTTTTGGGGAGGTGGGGTTTGTTTTGTTGCATTTTTCTTCCTGACCTAGAAGGGCTGTGACTCATGCAAACTGGTTGTTTGGATTGTTTCAAACTTTTACTGTGCATTAGATTATATTTTAGATTAATTTTATTGCCATATGGTTCTCCTCTGTCCCCAAAGTACAAATTGTGCTTTTAAGAATTAGCTGTTACAAGGCCCAACAAGTGTTCTGTCACTTTCCTGGTCCTAAAAGCTTTCTGCTACTAATTTTTCTTTAAGTCTGTTTACTGAGGGAAAGTCCCTACACAAAAGAGACTGCAACTCTAGTAGATAAAAGGCAGGAAGACAAAGCCTGCTTCATATACTGCTGAGCTCCATCTTTGCTTCAATAGAGCAGAAATGAATTTCTGAGGTCTTAATTATGATCAAGGAGAAGATGAATGAGTGAGGCTCATATCGTTTCAGGAGGGCAGCATGGAAAAGGACCTGTGAGCGAATGGAGGCTAGCAAAGGGCAAACCAAAGCTGGACAGGTGGAAAATAGAACAATAAGGAACATTTCTTCAGCAGAGCTAGTGCTTTTTTGTGTTACTTGGGTGTCAGGCTGCTAACCAAAGATTTTGTTAGCTAAACAAATTCAGTGTACGGGGGCTTTGGGAGCTTAAGGTGTTTGTGGTATGTTCCTTAATATTTCCCAGGTGTATGTTAATGGTGTAGTATTGAGACTGTAATGATGAGATTAAAAAATGTCTTAACCTTGCCATTAGGTTTAGGGGAACAACTGAAAATGTTGCTTTTAGGGCAAAACCAGGAAATGTTTAATTTTAATAATACCTTAAACAGTAGGAACTATTGCATTAGCCAAGACACAAGACTTGTGTACTTAGACTTCACTACCAAGTAGTACTTACTGCTTATTACAAGACTCAATAAAGAGAATGCCAATTTTATTTGCAGAAAAGGAAGAATTTCCTTTGTGTAAAAGGAAATTCCTTTTTCTCCTTTGTGTAAAAGGAAGAAAACTTTTACACGTTGTCAGAAATGTGGAGTATCGGGCAAAAGATATATGTTACAAAGCAGTTCTGTATTTCATTTAATTGAGCAGAACTGCCAAACTCATTTTGTCCAAATATTAAAGTTTGCATGTTTTGCCTTGAGCTAACTAGCAAACTGTATGGATTAAGAGATTTGTTTCTCTTGCCATACAGTGAATTTTGATCCATGACATGGGTGTTTTCAGTTTTTATTTTTCTCCCCTCTCTCCCTGATACAGGTGGCAACGTTGTATTGCTCTTCATAATGCCTCTTGTAAACTGTAGTGGAGACAATAGCGTGCCACAAATTGGCTTGTGATCTATCCAGATCTAGCTCTGTGACAGGAATGGTGCTGGGGTTGTTTTCCTTCTTATTTTGCAGTCTCTGTTGTTTGGAAGATCTCCTGTCCTCTTGCCCATATAAATGGCAAATTTGGAACAAAATGTATTCCCTCAAAAAAGAGGGGAAAAAAAAATGGGGAAAATTCAGTTGTATGTGGGGAGCATAGATACATGATGAACTTCTCAACTTGGTTATCAACTGTGAATCTTCAAGGTGGCGCCTTATCTGACTTAAGTCTTGGTTTTCCCCTCTCTTTGATGCAGCAAAGAAATCTAAGTAATATTGCTGAGGGCCATTAAGAATGACAGTAATATAGCGTTTTACTGTTATCTTAGGTTGCAAATGCCATGAAGAACTCACTGCCCTTTGATGCTCCTGATGCCTCACAAGAAGGCCAGAAGGTACTGAAAGTGGAAGTTACCCCCACGGTGCCGAGGATTTCTCGCACTGCCATTACAACAGCTTCTATTCGTCGTCATCGCTGGAGGAGAGAAGGTGACCTTACTCTGCCAGCAGTAAACACTGTAGCATACTGTGTTCATCTCCATCAGTGTAACCTGGCTTCTGAGTTTGATTGTTTGCAGAATAATAACTATTTCTTTTGAAAGGCTATGCTCTGTAGCAGTGTGTAGTATTTTACATCTTCAGAGCACTGCATGAACATGAACATTAGTGTCTGTTCTTTACTTGATAGCTTGTGAGGTAGGTAAGTAAATAGAGAAATTGGAAAACGTTAAGCAAGACTTTCTCCATGTTAGCCTAAAACTGCAGTGGTAGAGTTTAGTTTAGAATTTGAGTTCTTCCCTTTATCTGCACTAAAACTCAAATGCCTGCCATAATAAATAGCTCAAGCAATGGTATCACCTTGGTAGGGTTCCAGCTGACCAGACCCACTGAATACAGTGGGAGATGGAAGACCTGAACATCATTTATACCATCACAGGGTCCCATTTACAGAAGAAATATGTCATGAACTGGTTTAGGATAGCTAAAGAAAGTTCTCTTTTTTGTAAGAGAGCGCTTCTCCATATGGAAGTGTACTTGACTTTATGAAAAATAAAAATATGTAGTAGTATTTACCCTGATATATCTTCAGTGTAGGTGAAGCAAAGAGCTTGCTTTGAAATCACTTTGTCATACTTAAACAGCTTTGATGCTGCATGTATAAAACATCAAAAAAAAAAAAAAAGCGCTGCCTAAATGGCTGAAGGTTAAAAAGTAGAGTAACCTGAAAATAAACTGAGGGTAGAGGAGTCTGAATACAAATACTGCATTATCTGTTGATACTTTCTCTTTTTTTTTTTTCTTATCTGTTTTGTATCATGTGCCCAAGGGATTTAATGACCCCTGGTTCTCATCTGAATCAGGATATCCAGGACAAGAAACAAGTGTCTTCTATCTTGAGGACTCTGAGTCATGTTTGTCTTTACTGTAGTTGCCATTATATTCATTTGCTAGTCTCTGGTCTACAGTATAGCCCACCTGTCCCTTTCTGTGGATGTTCTCACAATTTTCAACTAAGCATGGGTAGTGCTTTATGTTTGTTCCGTGTCCGCTTAAATCTTCTATTTTCCCTGCCTGGGTTGGAATATCAAGAAAGGAACAGAAGCACACTAAAATGTTATATGTTGAATCCCAGATGGCTTTGACTTCTCAAACGAGGCTGACTCAAGCATTCCTGGCTCACCGATCCAACACGGCTGCACAGACCTAGGGATCAAACGTGAGCAAGAGGGGGAGGTGCTGATGCGCAGGACCCCTGAGCATGGCTTCCCGGAGCCCACCTTGACAGCAGCCACAACAGAGGGTAGGACAGAGATGAGGAGGCAGAAGTCAGTGAGGCAGTTGCTGGAGGAGGATCCCGGCTCCCTATCCCCAAGCAGAACTTCTTTCCATTCTAGTGTGTGTTTCCGCTATCCCAGGGTGTATTAGCTTCTCTTTGCAATACACGCATCCCCTATATACCTAACATCAGGTCAGGTACTACCTTTTATTATCACATGGGCTGGCCTGGGGCTTGCATCTGTGTGGTGAAAGACTGCTTGGCATGGCTTAAAAAAAAATACGAGGATAATAGCCAAGAGCATTGGGATTGCTTGGAAACTTTCTATTACTGAGCATGTTTAATATTCAGAAGAAAAAGATGCACCAGGTGACCATAAATCTAGTCCTGAAGACCAATCAGTATAAACAGATTGGCTACAACTTAATTCCAACTGCGTCTTGCTAGTGCATGGTTTTCAAATTTCCAAGAAAGATTCCTCTTTCGGTTAAAAGTCAAGCCTATCCAATGGATTTATTTGCCAGTTCTTCCTTTAAATGAAGATTCACGTGCTTACAACTAGTTCACATGAATGAACTAGCTGTTTTAAAAACAAAAAGTTTAAAACAAAACCCAGCTTCAGTAATGCTTCTGAAAACTTCAAACCCAGTGATTGCTTTCTTTCACAGTTGTACTGTTCAGGTAGGATAGCTGGTAGAGATTCATTTAATTTAAGCTCATCTATTAATTTTCTTATCTTTACTCTGTTAGGGTCATGCATTTGAGCATTGAATTTGAGTCATGAATCTTCAGAAATGATGAACATTCTCATTTCTTGTGAATTTAGATAAATATACTTTAAAGAGTTCTCTGATCTTAAGTCTCCTTGGCTATCTGAATATTGAGTATTTCCAACATCTATAAGCATATCAGTTTATCAAAACTGAGAATTATTTCCCAATTTGGGAGTAAGCTACATGGCTTTTAGATTTGTTCTTCTGAAAAAATAGTATGGAAAATTTAAAGGTTTAATGGATTGTTATTACAGAATCCCTACCATTAATCAGAGTTGCTATCAAATGATAAATAACATTCCTCTGTAGAGAGAAGATGCATAAAAATGTTTAGTGTGGGTTATAATCTACTCCTTGGTGCATAGTCAGTTTGAGCATGCTCAGTAAATGAGTCCTGTCCTCTCCTAAATTCATGTACAATTGATCTAACTCCGTTTCACTAACCTTTGCATGTGCATGACCTGAAGGATATGGAGAAGTCTTCAGTTTTGTAGAGAACCTTCTGAGAAAGAAAGGAAGTAGGAATGGGACAGCCTAAAGATGGCCTTCTGTTTTTTTTCTTTTTAAGATATATTTGTTATTTACGTGTTCTTGAAGAATGCATCATTCCACATGTTTTACCCAAATAGAAGTGGGTTGAATATCCTTTACTTTTTTAAATATTAGCAGTATATAATTATATATGTGAACAAACTGAATTCAGCCAGTTGATAGCATCCAGGAGGAGCCCAGGGAATGGAGTTAGATTTGATTATCAGTATAGCTGTGTGTATGCGTGTGTGTGTGTACATATATGTAGTGCTCTAATCTCTTACAAATGCTGATTTTACAGAGAATGTGGGTTAGCTTCTGTTAAAAAATCAGTATGATACTGAACAGTATCGTATGGGTCCCATCACTTCTAGTGACTCTTCCACCTTTTGGATATTGAAAGGATAAGCACAATTAATGTCATTTGAATTATATAGAACCCCTTTTCGGATCAGTATTTTGATCTAGTTAAAGCAAAATGGCAGAAGGTCTCAGGAATCTCGGGAATGCCTCAGAAAGGTGTTCTCTTGCATTAGTAGTAGGTATATGTGCATTATCTTGGATCCATGGAGAAAACTGCATCTACATCTGCCAGATTAACTATGTACTAGCATTAATAAGGTATACCTTGGAAAGGGACTGATCCTAATAGGGAACAGTGAGATTCCTGAAGAGACCGTGTAGGGCAGTCAACTTGCTTTGTGTCACATTGCTCTAGCTCTCTTAATTCTGGCATTATAGTACAAGAGGGAGGAGGGGTTTAGCTTTTTTTCTTCTTCCTCCCCCCTCCTTTTTTTTGGTGGTTTCTGAGAGCAGCTTTTAGAAGAAGAATAACTTGCATTGAGAAAAGTGTATGTTTGCCGAATTACTCAAGTCCCCCTGAGATTTTTCCTAGATACATGACATCAAACTAAACAGAAATTCTCTCGCATGTTGTCTTCTCTATTTTCTTCACTTCTGAGCACTGCTGAGCTGCTTGGGGCTCTGTGTAGTTGCAGCATCCAAAAGCTTGCAGCAACCCTCTCAAGTCTTCCCTCTAAATTCTGTGTACAAAATGCCATTTTTTCTGTGTGACTTTGCTTCTCTGGCTCTGAATAGGGGATGTCTGTTTTAGTACATCCTGTTACTCAGAAATGCCATGAGACAAACTGAAGAAGGGCTCATGTTCCTGTAAAAATAGAAATCTTACAAGTATTGTATTTGGAGATACCTTCTTTCAAGCTACTTATCTTGTGCTTCAATAAGAAAGGATTGAGAGGGGAGTTTAGCTGCTGCTATTGCTGCTTGTAACCAAGTACACTTTCATCCAGCTTTGCATGATGATATAAAGGAACATGAAATGATGGTTTATTGAAAAAATGTTTTCACTATGTTCCAGTTACATCATCCTTTTGTTAGTACCTTTGCTAATTATGTGTGGGAAGGTTTGGGGGGAATAGAGATGTGGATTGTGAGTAAAATAATTTATTGTGCTATGTAAGAAAATAGATGCATGTCTTAATGAGAAGATGAAGGCCTAGTTTCATAATGTGTTTTAAATATGGATGCAGGAAGCTAAAACAAGTGTAACACTTCATTTTAATGATATCCTTTGAAAATTAAAGAGTTTTCTAATTTAAGATTAAAACTTTATCCAGGGAGGAAGACTGCAGTAACACAGACTATCTTGCTGCTTCTGGGAGGCTAATGAGTCAAACGGAATCATACGGAATGAGGGAATATCCTCTCATTGCGTTGTTCTGAGAGAGACCTGAGAATAAGCTGATTTGGAGAAGGCTGAACATCTTTTGTAGGCTGATTCACTTGTAGTAATTCCAAAGCAAAGTTTCCTAAAAAGAAAAATTGATATAAAACAAACAGCAACAAAATAACTGAACAATAACAAAGCTATGATGAAGTACTTTATGCTTCAGAAATTTGACGTTGAATCAAGCTGTATACTTTTTATACTAAAGCGGCAATAGTGAAGGCTTTGTGTCTTTTCTACATGCCATGCTTTAATGCTTCTTTGTGCACTGCTAACAGTCAGTATGAAAGGATAAGGTTCTACTCAAATGGTAGAAACTTTTAAGATTTTTGCCACTGCTGTTTCCTCATTCCACAAAAGAGGTGTTTGCTCAGTGGCATGCGGGCTGAGCAAACTGCCAATGAAGCAACACAGTGGTTGCATCTATGACAGATGCATAAACTTTGTGGATTTCCCACAAATAGTCAAGCACTACAGCTTTCGTAAAGAAAAGCAAAATTTGTGTAGCCTAAATGTCTCCTTTTTTTTTTTTCTCTAAACATGGCTAAATTTCATGAGTTTTAACTCTCAAAACAAGATACCTGGAGCAAAGACATCAAGCTCTGTTTCCAGTTTTGAATTTCAAATGCTATTCAGTTTTCTAGTGAAGCAGTAACTGTTACTCTGTTTTGAGTATTTGGAGCTAAAAACAAGAACTGGGATAAGATTTAAAAAAAAAAAAAAGTACAACCATAATCACATCATAAGACTGAAAGCAAGAATTTAATAAGGATTTTTTTTCTGGGTCATTTCCCCCATTCTCCCCCCCACTTTAGAGACCTTACTCAGAAGCAGAAAAAAAGACTTGTACAACATGAAGTATTTCAGAGATTAAACTTGATACATGGAAATTTTCTTTGAAATATCTAGATGCCCAGATTAAAGTAAATGTGATGGAAGCATGATGATGGGTTAGCTAGAAGAGGATTGAGCTGTGGAGCGAGAACAAGAAATTAGGTTGCTCTCCAACAGCAAACTTAGTCACGTTTGAACTAACAGCTACACAGCAGAAGCCTTCTACTTTTGTTGGAACATTGAGATTCCCGCTGCCCTGGGAAGTGACCTAATTTTGCTCACTTGGTAATAACTTGGTCTGACAGAAATCTTAAAATGCTCACATCTTGCCCCCAACCAGGATGAAGATAGTCTGAAAAGATTTTGCCTTTTTTGGTTGTGTGGGAGAACTGGGACCAGTTAATGCAGACAGAGCTAAAACAAATTAATCCAATGAGGCCTTTCTCATGGTAACTGGTACTCCTGACTTAATGATATAGAGAAAAGCCAAATCAAGCTCAGAGAGTACTTATTGTCAAGCCCCTTATTATAGTGCATATAATGGGAAAATTACTCTAAAAGAATTAGAAATTTTTAAGCAGGATGATTTAAGTAGAAGTCATCTGAATCAGCAAACAAAGCTTGTTCTGATATTCTGTGTGCATCTGTATGTAACCGAAATGTTTACTATATGTTCTGATTGGTTTCGGGGGGTTTTGGTTGTTTTTTTCTTTTTTTTTTTTTTCTTTTCCTCATTAGATGCTGAAGGTGTAAATGGAAGAGAAGAATCTGTGAACCTTAATGATGCTGATGAAGGGTTTTCATCAGGCGCTTCTCTCAGCAGCCAGCCAGTTGGGACCAAACTTCCATCATCTGTATCCCAGAAGGGTAGCTTCAGGAAAGCAGCAAGTGGGCGTTCTGCTAAGGATAAAGAAAGCTCTTCTGCAGCAAAATCCAGTGAGAGCCCTCGAGATTCAGTAGCTCGGAAGCAGTACGTGTACCAATCCACTGACCTTGGTGCAGATGTGATGGAGATGACACCTACTAAGAAACACCTCAGCCTGCCTGCTGGGCAGGTGGTGCCAAAAGCCAACAGTTTGAGTCTGATTAGGACCGCCAGTGCTTCCTCCAGCAAATCATTTGACTATGTGAATGGCAGTCAGGCAGGCTCCAGTGTTGGCGTTGGCACAGAGGGTGTCACCAATCTAGCAGCTGGCAACACCAATCGGTTTTCAACTATCAGCCTACAGGAGGATCGACTGGGCCAAGCTGGGGAAGGTAAAGATCTCCTTCCCCCAGGAGCTCCCCTAACCAAGCAGTCTCGATCTCCGAGTTTCAATATGCAGCTGATATCCCAAGTGTAGCTGGCTCCCTTCTTAGGACTCCCTTTTCCCCCTTAATCCCTAGGCAAGTTCATCCTTGGGCAAAACAAGAACCGTCATCCCACAGTGTGAAAATACTGTCGTGATCTTGTTTGATTCGGTTTAGATATAATACTGTATCTTGTACTGAAACAGCAATAATTCTTCCCTCGCCTTCATTCTCACCCCTTGTAAACATGGTTGTGAAGCAGTATATAACGTACTGTATGCCTTTTTCCATGCCTTCCTTTCTCCTTGGGTGATGTGCAATCCATCGTAGGCTGATCAGTCCCATTTCAACACTGTGAGACTGGAGACACCGGCGGAAATGGTGAATGTGATCCCTATGAAATGATGCTTTGGCTTTGTTAAGAAATAGAAATGGGTTTGTTTTCTCGGTCTACAGTACTGCAAAGACTACTGGATCATGACTTTTCTTTCTCAGAACCAGGAGTGCCTCAGAGATTCTAATGTGACTTTGGACCTCTCTGAGTCTGTGCAATCAATTCTGGGGAGGGGATTGTCATTGCTGCTCCTGGCTGCCTACAGCACTTTTTCATTAAACAAGGGTAGTTTATTTTCTTGCCTGCCCCAGTCTCTCCTCCAAGAAGCTTTTGATGTTCGGCCAACAAGACGTGCATATTACCAAGTTGTTGTCCCTCAGAGAGAGGGTTGTAAGTAGGTAATGTAGGTTACAATGCACTTCTAATGGCGTTGTAGCCATATGTGATGTTGTATGTCTTCCCCTCCAGGACACAGGGTTATTCTGCGTATAGGCTAAAATTTAGACAAGACTATGCTGGTAAAGCAGTTTGGCTCATAAGTGGGAGGGAAACACTACTTTCCCAGGAACCAATAGCTAGCTCTGCTCCAATTTTTGTTGTTGTTACTGTTGTTGTTGTTCATGTGAGGTGATGATCACTGAATTGAAAGGTGTATTCGGGTAAAGAATATTTCTCAGGCTGCTTTCTATGGTATCATGGCTAGTGGACACTCCCATCCCTCAGCTGCTTTCTCAGTGTCCCTAAATTCAATCATGGAGTGATTTTATGAATCTTGCAGTCCAGACAGGCCATCCTCTAAGGGGCTGTCTCAGGGATCGAGACGACGATTTGGTAGAAACACTGAAGCTTCGATGTGAAACACTTTCCTAGAAATATCGTTTGTACCAAGTGGTACTGACAGTCCGTTTTTTCCAGAAGGACCACACTTTGCTGCCTTTGTATTTATAATCTGTTAAGGTGTTGTGGGTTCTCTTGTTTGGTTTTGTCTTTAACTGTCCTGCTATTTTAGTTGATTGGCCCTTACTGTAGAAAATTCAGAACTCATGCCATTGAGCCAAACCTTGAATGTACATGACTGGTGTGTGGGCACAGGCTCGTACTTAGGCTCGAGGACTCTGCTTAGAAGCACATACTCCTGGTTGCACAGGAACTGCTTGTCATTCTCCTTTCCCTCTTTCTCTCTGTCTTGCTGTATTTCATTTTACAGAGAAAAGAGGAAGGCTCATGCTGTTTTCTTAGGTAATGTATAATATGCTGGAAGTTTACAAATTGTAAAACCACAGGAGAGAGTTACAGTCTTTATGTGGGCACTTTGCTTTCACTGTCACTGTGAAGAAGAAAATAAGCAGTTAAAGTAAGAGGTTGTCTTTGGATGATACTCTTTAAAAGATTCAGGAAAATAACATGGTGTTACAGTGCTGATGGTAGTTTTAATGTAGCTTCTGGTATTTTAAAGCTCTATTTCAAACAAAACTAGCTTTCAAATTTACATTAAAACTCACTTCGATATGGAGTGGTTTTTTTTTGGCTTGACAAGTCACTTTGGCAATCTAGTCTTTGTATCTTTAATTCAGAGAAAAGTTAAGAGAATTAAATGGCATCTGAATTAATGCCAAAATATAGCAAGGAATTGAGTAAATTGAATAATCAAAAAGAACGAATCTTACTGTTTTCCCATTCAAAGTTCATCTTTCAAAGCCACTAGTGACTCATAGCTGGAACTCTAAGGCAAAGTCAAGATTCAGGTACAAGATAGAACCCTCTGTGAAAATCACACACTGAGATATTTTCTGTAATAATGTCAAAAGCTGTACAGGTTAGAGGGACTACGCTTATTTTGTAAAGTTTTAGTAGCAGTAGCAGAAATACTTGATAACTGTGAGGGGTGTATAGAAGCTTGCTTGCTAGTTTATCTTAAGAAAGTTTACAAAATTTGTATTTTGTAGAGACCATCCAAAGGGAATTATATGAAAGAGCCATCACTGTAGATTGATAAGGACCAAATTATTTGCTTAAATCTTTGGGAAAGGAAATGTCCAAAGTGTCAGCTAGTTTTTGAAGAATTATTTTAGAAAGTATTTCTTTTAAATGTGGCTGTTTGTTAGCAAGGTTCTTGATTTGTGTTTAACATTGTAAGTGTGCATTGAGGTGTTTTAGACAAACTTTTTAAATTTGTCAAGCTATATATATATATATAACAAATATAACAAATGTATATTTGGAATATATATATATTTGGGGCTGGATATATATATAGAATATGTTCTTACATGTGTGTGTGTGGGGGGAGTTCCTGTACATTATGTTATTAACCTCTTTCAGGAAAGTGAGACAGCAAATGTGCATGTGTAAGTTTGAATCGGTTAAAACTTCAGTCAAACTATATTTTAAGATACTTTTGCAGTTCTCATTTTGATGGGGTGCCTTTTTGTTATGGCTTAATGCATTGTATTTTGTTTTATTCCTGTGTTTTTTTATTTCCCCTATAAAGCTTTTTGAATAATTTAAAATTTATCCCTACAGTTTTTTTCCTATGTGCTGATGTGGTACATTTATAACCTACCAAAATTATCCTTTGAAGGCAATGCTCTCTGTTTGTGGGAGTTTGTTTTGTCGTTTTTTGAATGTGCACTGATCAACACCTATCTTAGATAATAGTAATGACTCATTTCTACAAACCAGCTGTAACAACAGGCCTTGGAAGTGCTGTGTGTCACATGGATCGCTGATGCTTTTAAATGCGTCTCAAGCTATGCCGAGGTGTGTTAAGACTGTACCAAAACTTCATGTACTGCAGTTCAGTACGTTCAAAGTAGTGTGGCAGTAATAAAATTAGAAATGTCTAGAACACTGCCTGATAGAATAGTCTGATGGCTTTCTGATTATGCATGTTAAGTACTGAGTAACATACAAAACATACTTAGATTTTCTGACACCCGTGACATATTTAGATTCAAATCTCTCTATTCTGAATTAATTGTGCTGTGACTGGTTTAAGAACCTTTGGCAGTTGACAGGAGGTGCCAATTCTAGAGCTCTGCAGTAATTCAGTACAACTGCAGCATGACAAGAGAAGGTTAAAAAGCAAAGCACTGCATTTTTCTGGTGTGTGTATGCGTCTGCATGCACATACATGTCTTGGGTGAGAAAATGTGGGTACTATAGGTAAGTGTGTATACACATTTAAGTAAGGATAACTGAATTATCCCTTTATACAATTTTTATCACATTATGATATGCTGCCATTTTATTACTCTTTTGGTCCTTATGATTTTAGGAAAATGTAAAATGTTGGGTGTGCTAACTCAAGCTTTGATTAGCTTTCTGCAAATATTTATTTTGAGCAGCCTTTTGGTGGAACAAGGAGTCATTTTTTTCATCTTGCAGGCTGCAAAGTGATGAAGTAAAAATATCTGTCAATGAACGTTGCAAGGTGACAATTTAAATTGCGTTATAATCTTGTCAGTTTAGATTTTGGTGTATGGAGACTTCGTACGTCATTGTATAACTAAAATGCACACCCTTTGTGAATTTGGAAAAGCTTTTTAACAGCAAACTCTGTTCTGTAATGCTGAACATGTTGCCACCAGAAAGCATCAGATCTAGTATTTATACTTTGCAAGTATGTTGGCCTTAAGTACTTAAATTTAACATTTCCAACATACTCTTGCTAGCTTTAAGGTTATTCAATTCAGCTGTTTTGGCAACAAAATAGTGAGAAATATTTTGTTTTCTGACAAAGTATTTATTTGCACTACTTTTGTGAATAGTGGAGTTTACTGGGACAGGGTTTTTTTCTCACCATGTGAGGTTTACTTGTGTGTGGATAGGTACATACATTTGTCACGTGTTGACAATCAATTGCCTCAACTGTGTGTATACTGTATGTAGATATAGACGTATTTTTCCAGTTTAAGGGAGGAATCCACACCTCAATGATGGTAAAGCTACTCCATAGTAAGGGTTGAGACTGACTCTAACCCCTTTTATCTCCAGATGTTATGAGGTTTGTTTCCACTTCTTTCACAAAGATTGTTACTGTTCATGGAGAAAAAAATAAAATGGAAAATTCCTCAATATTCAATGTATAACATTTTTAAAACACAGTTTTCTGAGAGAATTTAACTTTGGAGTAGATAAACCTATGCTACAACTGTATTTTAACTGAAGAATTTAAACTTATTTTTTCACGAATTGATGGCTACCTGTTTAAAGTGTCTGGGTACTTAATTTTGTCACAAACTGGGAAATGTTGTTTTGGCTTACAAATTTAGATTAGTTTGAAGACCAAGTAGGAACCAAGAGGTTTTCAAGAAAGATCTTAAAACTGAGTACTGTAGTCATAATCCTGGAGGAGGTGTGGAAATGAAATGAAAAATATTCGAACGAAGTGTGTGTATGGCACACAACAAAAAGATGTTCCTGATGCTCTTAAGTTATACTCTCATCCTTAAATTCTGCAATTCTTTCATGGCCAAAGATTTTACTACCTTGGCTTGTTTAATATAGTATTAGATCCATTAGCTTTTTACAATATAAGAATAGTTTGTGAGAACATCCAGTTACAGTATAGGAATAGTTTACATGAGAACAGTAAATATGCTTTTTGTTTTGGTTGCTTAGGATGATCACAACTAAATTTGCAAAACATCAGCCCTTTCTAAGCATAGTGAAAAGACATGTACATGGATTGCATTTTTGAGTTTCTTTCAATTTGCAATGCGTTAAATGAAGTTTATTTCTAGCACGTGGGCCTTAATCTCCTGTAATTACTTAGCTTGTGTTCCGGTTGGCAATAGGGTAAACTTGGCTGTAGAAAGCTTTTCTAGAGGTGCTTTGGGGAGTGTGGAGGGGAGATCATGTGTGGGTGTTATTAGTCAATATCTACGCAAGTCCATTTTCATGTCATGACCAGCTGAAGAGCCAAAGTACTCCCCTGTGTGCAACTTACTCCATCACCAGGTTATGAAACCAAGCAGTGAATAGGTTTGAAAGTCTGATAGGTAGGGTGATTTCCGCATAGTTAATTTAAAATCTGTGAACGTGCATGCCAACCATGTTATGGTAGCCATTTGGAGTAAACTTGCCTGGTAAATTTGGCAAGCGCTAAGGCCTGCATATGATAAACTAAAAATTCAAGAGCAAACTGCAGAAGTCTAGAAGACCTCAGAGCTTCCAGAAATGGATTTGGTGAAAATCTGTTCCAGGCTAAGTCATTAGTTTAAGATGATAATGATAAATAGTTTCTCTTTTCATTATTTGTTTTATTTTCTCTTGAATTTAAAAAAAGAAAAAAGAGGGAAAATGAGACAAAAGAATCTTCCAACTATATTTTGCATCCCATTTTTGCTAAGGATTGGATTTGTGGGACTGATTTAATTTAAAAAAAAAAAAAAAATGGGTCCATAAACTGTCCCTTCTATCGTAAGGGATTGCTAAAATAATGTTGTTAAGGAGCTGTTGATGGGAAGAGATATGATATGAAACTTTGTAGATTAAAACTGGCTTATCTTTTAACTTGTGCATGATCCACATAGTGATTACGCCAAGTTTTATGAACTAATTACTTTGTTGTGAGCTCTTACTTCATATCTTGCAATGAGTAAGATGGAATTCAGTTGAGAGTATGTTTGAGTTCTGGTGGAACTTCACAATAACTTTGGCTCTTGAAAAAGATGACTAATCTCCATTAAAATGGTGGTATCAAATTCACATAGTGTTTTTTTCTTCAGAGGGGAAAAATGGGGTGTCAGGGGGAAGACTTCAGATAGTTGAAGAATATTCTTTGGACAGTGTCATTTTGGTGCTTGTCATGGAATGTTTCTCACCAGGAGGATGATGGATCTGCTGTATTTGGGTCCTTTTCCTCCCCAGAACTGACCACAAAAAGGAGAAATTGGTAGGAATGAAGCAATCTGTTCAAAGAGAAATTACCTTTCCTCTAAAATAAGTAGGTCTTGGAAGTGATACTAATTAATACTAGCTATTGACACTGTTCCTTTTATTCAGACAGTTTCTATAGCAGTGCTAGACTTTAATGTTATTAGTTTATGAAAAAAATGCAAGTGTTTAAAACTTCGTGGCTTCAAATATACAGTAGATGTGAGTTAGCGATTACTCAGGATAAACCACTCTTCGAAGTATTAATAGTTTGTTAGTGCTGGAGTGTGTATGTGTGTTTCTGTGTGTCAGTGTTCAATGATTACTTTGAAACAAGACTTCTTAATATTTTCTTGCAGAAAGTGCATACTTTTGGGAAGGATGTTACTAGCTGGTTATTTATGGAAAGATTCCATGTGATTAAATTGAGTCATTTAACTTTTTTCCATATCAAGGATTCCAGGAAAAAGCTAATAAAGATTTTGAATAATTGAATCAGATACTCTTAATACATTTTAGATTTCCTATGGTAGCTTTTATCTGTTATTTAAAAAAAGAAAAATAGCTAAACCAATGTATACCCCATGCTGCGTTTTTTAAATTTGTATTTCCTCTACTTGACAGTGAATCTTTTGATTTGTATTGTCCTTGTAACAATACAGATATGCAGTCAGTTTTACTGGCAGAAAAAAAATCTGCAAGAGTTAATAGATTATTTTCTTACTTTTTCTGTCATACAAGGTTTGTTTCTCTGAACTGAGGATTTTTACTACTTTAGCATTATGTAATCTTATCTCTATCATAGAGGGAGCATAAGCAGCAAGTAGCCCACTTCTTGTGGACGAATAAATAGATGACAGAACACGGATTAGTGGTGTTGAATCCCTTTTCACCAGGAAAACCCTGTGTGGGGTGTGTGAGCCCCAGACGTTCAGGATTTGATTACTGGTGAAGGGCTAAAGCAAATGGGTTTTTAGTAACCCCAACCTTTGCTGTATGGTGTCCTTTAACCTGGGACCAGGGAGAATCTTCATTGTTAGACCTGAAGATGGCACGTATTGAAGATCATGTTATTGGTGCATGTAAGCCATTATCTTAACTGTCTTACTGAACTGGTTAATGCTGTCGACTGTTGTTGAAATGTGAAATGTAGTTACTTTTGACTTTGTAAATACCTGCCAGAGATGAAATATAATTATTTTAAATCGTTGTAAATAGAGATGTATAAAACTAAACAATCTGCAATGCAGAAGAGAATTATATATATATATAAATATATATAAATATATAAAGATGTTAAATAAATATCGTGCTGTTTCTGAACAGATAGGTGCTTTGTCAAGTGTATGTTTTATGTTGATTTGCTTGTGTTAGGATAACTAGCAGGTATGTGGCGGGGGGAGGTCGGGAGCCCTCCACTCCCTCTATTCCCACTCTTCTTTAGTTGAATCTGCCTTCACTTTCTCTCAGAGGTTCTCCTGCTTTCTCCTCTTTCCAGGCTTTTTCCCCTAAAAGAGGGTTGGAAAGGGTTAGGGAGGGCGCGCTCCCCATAGGAGCCGGCGGGGGGGGGGGGGGGGGGAGAAGGCGCCAACCGCAGCGGCTCTGCGTCGCCTTGGCAACGCCGGGCGCGCGCTCCCTCTTGCGGGCAGCGGAACTCCCGCCGGTAGGCGCTGGAGCGGTCGCTCATTGGCTGGGACGGAAGTCATTCAGAGCCCGTCGGCGGCGCTCACTGGGGCAGCCGAGCGCGCGCCCCGCCTCTCTCTGCGCGGGACCCTGAGCGCGTGAGGCCGCTTCCGCCTCGCGCTGCCGCTGCAGGGGGCGGCTCGCGGCGCGGCCGTTACGGCGGTTGGCGCCGCCCCCTGGCGGCGGGGCAGGACGAGGCCCGCGCGCCTCGCGGGCGGCTGTGGGGCCCGCCATGAGCCACCACGGGGCGAGGGGCGGCGCCGCTCTGGAGGTGCGGTTCGTGCCCGACGAGGACGTCCTGAAGCACATCGCGGAGGACGCAGGTACCGCCCGCGCGCGCCCCTTGCAGCACCCGGGGCCGCTCCGCCGCGGCAGGTGCCCGCAGCTACAGGTTGTGCTGTGTCTCCCCCACTCCTTCCTGAGCGGAGGGGCGCGTGTGTAACGGCGTGAAGGCTTCCCAAGCCCCGAGGCACTTAAAAACACCCCCGCGCACCGCGTTGCCGCGGGTTTCGTTGCTTCTAAAAGTGGAACCAGCTGCAGAGATGCTGGAAACTTATAGGTGCGGGACCCACAGCACCCTGGGCCGAGCTGGCTGTTGGTGCTGCTTTTGTGCACCGGGTTGGGCTGGATGGTCTCCTAGGTGGTTTCTCCTCCACCTCCAATAATTCTGTAAGCCAGGTCTTTTGGATCCTCTCCCCTTTTCAGAGGAAGATAGAGGAAATTTAAAGCTATCATTTCTGCCCATAATTAGTCCTTTAAATATGACAACAATCCACATACATGTGTACCAACCTAGGGAAGCTGGCATGTGGTGATAAGAGAATCCGGGCCTCACGGCTGACTCCCGTGGCCAGCCAGCTTTTGCTGGGCCAGGGATGGGGCTGTTACAGGAGGGGCTCATGACCCTGCAATCAGATAACTGCTGTGGCCCAGAACAACTTCAGCTGTTCTTTTAGCAGGACACACTTTGATGCGTGTTTATGTAGAACTTAAGACAGCAGGACCCTGTTCTCTAAACGGATAACTGCTATTACTACACTGGAAGTAAGGAAACAGCGTGTATTAATAACTTTTGTTTGAAATTCTAGCTTTTAAAGTTCGGAAGGATAAGCCTCAGCTGGCAGTTAGTGTGAAGGGATTTGTGAAGACGCTTGAAAATATCTCAGATGATGAAGCTCAGGAAATGCTGGAAGAGAAGTCCTATGTTGCTGTTCTTGGAATACGTACCCAAGGTAATGGCAGGGAAGAATCTAACACAGTAGTGACTTTGGGACATTCTTGTATTGTACAAGCTGTGCAATTTTGATAAAATTGCTGTTGATGAGAGGATGGAGAGGGATACTGAGGGCTGGCCTGGTCTAGCTGTGCTTCTAGGGTTTTTAATTATATTTCATAATAAATATTAAGCCCAATAGTAAAAGTATTCAATCTCCCTTGGGCTGGGAATATACCAGTGCTTTTTAAATAACTATGTGTAACATTTCTTTTCACAGATTCGATGGGAGATGGCTCAGGTGTGGGTGGTGGTGAACTTTACACATTCCAGACTCCAAAACGCTCCGGCAAAATGGCAGAGCTGGGTATGTTTTCCCCTTTCTGGTTTTACTGTTGCTTTAGCTGCTGTTTTCTTGAGTAACCTTGTTAGCATAATTTGTGCATTGAGAAGATATATTTGTTATTTTAGAAAAACAAGCCCTGGATTAGGACATAGAGTTGTTTGTGACTTAGGTTGATGTAATTCTGTACCTGTCCGACTCTTATGACTGGTGTTCTAATCTGGTGTTGCTTAAACAGTTTGATTTGGGGGGGTCCTAGTTTTATTTTCTATATAGTAAGGCCTTTTCATCATACTTCTCTGAACTTGTGTGCAAATAAAAACATCAAAGTGATATTGTAAATCCTAGTGAATATTGAAAAGTTGGGTATAATTTGAGCAAAGCCATTAATTTGCACATGCAGAAGGAGGTCCTTCTGGTTTGTGTTGTTGGTGAGATGGGTACACCTGCCTTATGGACTAGAGTACTTCTGTCCAGAAGCTTGACTACTGTGTGAAGCATTCCTCATTTGGAAAGAAAAACCTGAAATAACTGCAGATTTAGCCAGTGCAATATTAACGGTATCCTATTAAGCAGTATGGAAAGCTTAGACTTAAAGAAAGCTTAAGTTTATCAGCAAAAGAGTATAGCTATGCAGTACTAGAACTTTGTTACGTATTAGATAAGGCAGAATAAAAGTGAACAAGGAAGTTATTAGTTGACCGAAGCACAGAGGAGACCTGTTGACGGAACAGACCTGTTGAGTAGCAGTTAAGAAGCTGAAGACCGCCAAACTTTATACCCTGACAGTCTAGGCTGTATTTGGGGTTTGGAGATGAATAAGCAATATGGAAACTGAGCCCAACAGGTTTGAAAAATAATAGATTGCAACTCATCAGGCAAGTCATACAGTGGAAGAATTTTTTTCTTTAGGGACTCTCATCATGCCTTTCATATTCAGATCAGTGGTGCAACTTCAGCTTGTACTAATAAGTAGTAGAAAAAGGTGAATTGAATATGAAAATTAAGCTTCTGAGAATTGATGTGTTTGCTATATGTACTGCTTCACCATGTCCAGTCACACATTTATTAGAAATGTGTGGGCACATCCAAAGATTGTTCTGATTCGAAGGCAGATGGTAGCCCCAGAAGCAAAGCTACTCTGCCACCTCCTCAGCTATGCCCATGGAATGAATGAAGAGTTTGGTTTCTGAGAATCATTTTCAAGTTTGATGCTCATCAAACATGAGGCTTAGAGAAAAAAAAAATGAAGTATCTGGTGCAGTACCTGAACTAGCCATGAAATAAATACTAAAAGAAACTGTTTCAAGTGTATGATTCCATGCCTGACTAGCCAGGGACTTCTGTGCCTGATGCATGAGAATACTTTGCTTCACCCCATTTTTTACAGCCTCTGAATTAGCCCGGACACCAGGACAAAGTGAGGCACCTGATCGCACTGAGTGTGCCGAGAAGACTGTCAAAACCCCTCAAAGCAGCAGTAAGTGCTTGGGGAGCTGAAGCTGAGTGGCTGGGGGTTATGTTCCTGCTTGGGCAGTGAAGCACATACTTGCGTGTCAGCTTCTGTTACATCTCCATGTTCTTGTCAGTGTAACTTTGCAGTGAGCTGCTTGATATGCATGGCCTCTGGTTCACCTGTGTGTCGCATCTTTTGCTATGCACTGATAGCCTAGAGAAAAACAGGAAATTCTGTCTCATCTTTTGCTGTGTCCTTTAACTCATTTCCTGTATATTCAACCCAAATGCTTGCACTTGAGAGAGTTATGAGCTGGGCTGTTGAGTGAGCATCAAAATGGGTAGGACTGTGTGGATGTTCATGTGTAACTTTATACTTTATTGTGTAGTATTCAAGTACCCAGTGCTGTAAGGAGAGATACCGGTGGGAGAAGTCAGTGCAGAACAGCCTTGGCAAGAGTATCTCACCTTCTACCCAGAAAGGGAGTTGGACATAAGAATATTCAGCTAAAGCTTTTTCATCTCCCCTCTTGCTGGTGGCTTCCTACAGAACTGTGACTAGAACCAAGTCTGTTTTCTGTGGTGATAGCATTGACTATCTTCATTTTTCCCTGGTTTACCTGTGGGAAGGAAAGGGTTTCTGTCATAGGACTAATCAGCTAGTGAGCTGATATTCAGGAGTAATGTATCTTTGAGTATTTGTCACCCGTATTCCTAGTAGAGGATCCTGTACCACTGTTGGAAATATGTGATATTCTGAACAGTACTGGTTCTTGTCTTGCAGAACATTTGAATTCCAGCAAAGTGCAGCAGAAGGTGAGTGACTCTTGGTTTTCTTCTTCCTTTTCTTTTGTTTTTGTTTTTGGGTTTTTTGTTTTTGTTTTGTTTGTTTGTTTTTGGTAGTGGTGGTAGTTTTGTTTAACTTTCAAAACTTGAACTGACTAGTTACTGCAGTACTGGAGAGGAAGGACCTTGAAGAACCTCACATACAATACATATCTCTCTTAATCGAGGCAGACAGGGAGTAATTCAACTGAGCCACCAGAGCTATCATGAATCAGGATTATGAGATTTAGACTCAACGTGCAAATCAACAGGTTTGACAGCCTAATTACCATAGTTGGAGACCATATCCTTGCCTGACTCGTCAATGTTTACCAGTCCCTTACTGTGCAGTAAGACTCAGAGTTTTCCAGGTTCTCATCAAAAGAAGAAACAACCTTAATCTTAAGGATAGCAGTACTCTTATAACAGAAATACTGCAGTCATAGTGCTGAAGGTTATTGTTTAAATAAACAGTAAGGTTATTGTTTAAATAAAAAGTGAAATGGGGGAGATTTCTAGCTTCTTTCGAGATGATGCAGAGAGATACAGTCCAGGCCTGACAGTTATGGTGGCTCAGAACAAAATACAGTGAAACAGTTGGTTCTCTAAAGTGATGTAGCATCATACTGGAAGTGGATAAGGCTTTTCCAGTATGGGGCTCTGGTATGAAAGAGGCTTGTAAGACACATGGGCTTTGAATGCCATATTTACCCCTCGATGAGACAAGATTTCTGAAGATTATTTTATCTAAAGGAGACTGTTATCAAATGTGATTCTTTCTAATATACGGGCTGCTTTTTGCTGTTACAGGGTAAAAAGAATGAATTTGTGTCCACCACGCCTTACAGACTCAGGAGGAGGTTAACAGGTAAAGGTGAATCTTGGTATTCACCTCCCACTGTCTATGTTGAATACTGTTTCTCATGCTCATAAGCTTCTGTTTGACTGTGACCGCTTCATCCTACAAAGACTATAGAAATGTTCCTAAGGAAGTTTATTTTTATTGACTCATTCCTCAAGATATTCCTTTTTTTTTCCCCCCCCCCTGTAAAAATTACTGAGGAAAAATGTGGAAGAGATAAAAGCTAGGTTACTAGAAATGATCAGAAGAGGCAAAATTGTGAATAATCCTATATTTGCTGACACTCAGTACCTGTAGCTCTTTGCCTTTGAGGTCTCTGATACTCTTCAAGCTGCAGTCTAGGAGTGAAAGTTATAGAGTTAAGATAGATCAGCAGAATTACTCGAATCTAGTTAAGTTCTAAAACATTGTATTTATAGTTGCAGTATTTCCAAAGACTGGCTGGTTATATGTGTTCAGAATTAACGTAGAGGAGAGTTCTGTGCATAATATTACATATTCTGTGCCTGTCCGCTGTGAGAGCGGGAATGAGCCAGATTCTGTTCTCTTCACTCAACATTGTTAACAGAGGTCTTTTACAAAACCTTTTTTTCAGAGTATGACCCAGACAACACATGGCTTTTGAGGTTGGCATTTGGGAAAACTCTATTGTAGACATACTAGGAGAAGCAGGGAAATTTTCTGTCTTTTATTAGTCGCTTTTCAGGATGGATTTGTGTTTCTCGGTTGGTATCAATGGGCAGAGCTTAACTGAACATGAATTTGAATTCAAAAATGGGAAAGAAATGGCTGTGAGTGTTTGCAGTCTTCAGAAACATTGACTTTACTTTTCTGTTAAGTAGGTTTAGGAATCGTATTGTTGGAAAACCTCTAAAGAACATACATGAGAGAGAGGGACTGTGAAAAATGTGTTCTTTTTAAGAATTCATTGGTAACTCTTAACCTTAAATTTGTCCTCTAGCTCCAGACACTCAGTTAGAGAGTGAGAGTGAATATTCTGCTTCCTGCTCAGAGGAGGAGGAGGAAGAGGAAGAACAGAAAGAATCCAGTACTGTAGCAGGCCGAAAGACCCCAGCAAAAACTAAGGCTGCATCTACACCTCTTCCCAAAAAGTCGTTATCCAAAAAAATGAAGGAGGACAAGATGGTGAGTGTGCAGAAATTACACTCCTGAGCTAGCAAGAAAAAGGGACACCTAATAACAGTAAGCTGTCAGTGGCCAGGCCTAAATAAGGGAAGAGCTACTATATTTATTTCAAACCAGACCAGCTGGATTAGCTGTTGCTGTGCCTTCCAGCAGTCCATGCTGTACCTCTACGGAGCGTGAGCCTGGGGGCTAACCCTGTCTGTATCCTCTGCCACTCCATAAGGAGAAAATCTAGGATGTTTGTGAGGCAGGAGTCATTGCACTGAGAAGTGATGAAGAAATATGCTCCTCTTGTACCAGAAAAAGTACATGTTAGTGTTTACCTTTGCATCAGACTTTCTTCAGCACCAGGGATTTCCGTACCCTGCTGAACTGTTGCCTCATTCTGTTCTCTTGGAAATTCTTCCCTCTTTTTCTCTCTAGAGGGCAGCTATCCGATGGGGTTAGTTTTGGCAGAGTGTTACTATAGAAGCCATTTTTGCAAATAACATTTGTCTGTCTATTAAGCCTTGCTCTGTATATCTTAATTGCCATCTGCACACACATTTGTAGATGCAGAGGGACAGGGTAACTTGGTAACAGGGGAGAGTGGCTGATCTTGCTGTCACTTTTTTCAGAGCAACCTGGTAGAGCAATACTTTGAAGCCCACAGTAGTTCCAAAGTGCTCACCTCAGACCGAACCCTGCAGAAACTGCAGAAAAGAAGATTGAATCAGGTATGCTTTGTGGTGAGCAAAACTGTTCTCGGAGCTCTCGCTTCCATTGGTATACATTTTCCCCTCTGGGACTTCCCGGTGTTCCTATTTTCAATTTATCTTTGCTGGAGATACAGGTGATAGTAACTCTGGGTTAGGCAGGGAGTTGGTGGGGGGGAGTTTAAGTGTCTTGTCTCCTACTACTGCTCCTGAGCAAGGCCCATGAGAGTAGACTGTTGTCAGTTGGTAGGCCCTGAGACAGTAGGGAAAATGCAGAGAGAAAGCACTGCTAGAGTAAATCGTTGAAAGTTGTAACTGCCAGAAGAGGTTAAAACTGGCTTTTGAAGGGGGAAAAGAGGGAGAAGTAGATTTGGAGGGCCCTGCATTAAAAATTAACACCAAACCAACATTTTTGTAAATGAAATGAGCAAGGGGATTGTAAGCCATCTTCATTATATTATTAAGAGTATGTGTAGAGAAGATGGAGCCATCCTTTTGATCTGTGGATTACTGGGTAAAGCCCCATGCAGGAGGGGACAACTCTATATATTGTCACCTTGTTTGTGAAATGCACTTCATTCCATTCCAGTTCCTGGGAAACAGGAGCTGTGTGTTTTTGGTGGCTAACTTGCTGAATTTCTTTTCTTCTGTATGCCTCTTTCACAGCTAAATCCAAGCAAGTGGTTGCACCATAGAGAACCACTGGGATTGGTACCTGGGGATCACGTAAAATACAAAGTGCCCTCTCATCTGTGACTTTGTATTTATTTGTGTTTTAAAAGCCAGCATATATACAGATTGTCTAGTGCCTACTGCTGTCTGAAATTACTGCACAGAGAAACATTTGGACTCCTAACAAGTTTTTGCACAACAGCTCTGGAGGGAAATTGGGGTTTTCAGTATTAAATCTACTACTGGCACCAGAAGAGCTGCAGGCTTGGCAGTTCTGTCTCTCAGTGTTTGTCTGAAACATTGCAGCTGCCTTTTGTGTTCTTACGAGGATAAACTGTCGTCTTCTGCAGGGGAGTAGAAAGCAAAGCTGTTAAAATATATATATATAGAGAGAGAGAGGACAGTGCAGTCTGATGCCATTTGTCATGCCACATTGCAGCTTAAATATCAACATTCCAGCACATCTTTAAAGCTGAATTAATCCTTTGATTCTCAATGGTTTAGAAGGCTGCAGATTATTTCCTTTCTGCTGTATTTGTATTTCTCTTCAAAGGTCATGTCCGTGAGTGTTATCTTGTAGTGACAAACACATAACCATTGCTAAGCATGTTGACTGGAACCCTTGCTCCTTTCAACAGGGTTGTGGTCTTGGCATCTTTCTGGTAGTGTTTAGTACTATTAAAGCTCTGAATGTGTCCGTTGTTTAGAGGTAAAATATGGTGTGATACTAGCATAAATCTTGGTTCTGGTCCTAATCTGGATAACATTTCCCCTAAGAAATTTACTTGCTCTTTGCTTTGTTTCTTCAAAAGCAAAACTGTGCTTAGAGTTCTCACAGGGAAACATGAGTTGCCAGTGAAAATTGTTCTGATCCATAGCTAGAGAGTATATTAAAGGAGTATTTGTAAGGACTACAGACATCTGTCCTGTCTTTCCCAGATTTGAAAATAGTATTATTATCTCTTAATACAGGAAACACTGCGTGACCTTTTGAAAAAAGCTCCTCTTCCCTACGCTGCTGAAATTAAAGAGCTAAATCAACAGCATGAGTCCCTGTTTTCCAAGTGGATGCTGCAGTTACAGTAAGTATGAAGTGAGACTCAATAAAGAAGCCAAGCAAACAGATACTGCCAGTAATCATCCCCTCCTGTCAAGAATCATTTTGAGTTAAGGAATGATCTTTTCCTTAGCTTAGTGTTCATGTGTAAAGTCAGGTGTCATTAATTTAGTACAATGTTTCCTGTACACCAAATGAACCAAGCAAGATCGCAAAAAAGAGAACTTGAAGGTGAGAAAATGCTGTTTGCTTAAAAAAAAAAAATGCTTCTAAGAGTATGGTTGATAATGTGGTAGTCCACTACCACTTTCTTAAGTATGTGGCCATCCCAATGGTATGGCAGTATTAACTTTGAGTGTCTGTGGTACTAACTGATCTAGGCAAGTAGAAGTTTTAATGCTGTTGGAAATCTTAGCAGGAAACCCTATGTGTATGTTAGTGGGAAGGAGAAAGAATAGTCTTCTAGGAAATTAGATAGTGAAGTTGAATAGAGCTGTGAGAACTGAAGTGCCCTGGAGAAAAGAGGGCTTCAGCTTTCAAGTTAAATTTGAGGGCAGAAGCAGATGTTGATGAGCAGAAAGCCCCTTGGGTGCTTTGCAAGAGAGTACAGAAAGGAATTTGCACTCCACAGGGAGTGATGGAGCATATGAAAAAGGTGATAACCTTGAAAGTCAGAGACTTGTTGGAGGAGTTCTCTGTGACACAAATACTGGAAAAAATGGCTTGAGATGCATGTGGCAGGATAAAAGGAACAAATCTAGAGATGATACTGAAGTCAGTGATGCCTCACCTTGATATCTTGTCCAGTTCTGGTTCTTGGAGTGACCTGACAGTCTTTCTGGGCAAGATGGTGCTTTTTCACTCCAAGAATAAAGAGAAAGTATAAGAACCGTGGTAATTTACTTTGCAACTCAGCTTGTGGATGGGATTAGAAACCCACCTTGTAAGTGGGTAGCACACACTTGCTTTTTTGTTTGTTTGTTTGTTTGTAGTGACTCATGGTATAAATATTCAATGCAATGACATGGAGAAGAGGGAAATTCAAATGTTAGTCTAGTCATCATTATTTGAAGATGTAGCTCTATACAGTCTTACAGAATTCTTGGATCCATTTTTGTTCCATAGACATTTTGTTAAATTGCAGGCTTTCTAGCCTTCCAGAACACTTCATTTTCTAGGGTGACACATACCCGATTCCTTGCAGGTGACCTTATTTGTCAGCTGTGAGATGAAAGGAAGCCTGGAGTTGATGAATTCTCTAGAAACATGAAATTTTAAGAGTTAGGATTGGATAGGATCATTTTACTTAATGAAAATGGGAATGTATGAACTTAAGAGGCATTGTGCACTTTTGATTTAGTGTATTTGCTCACTCTCTGCAGCTTAGGTTTCAATATCGTGCTCTATGGACTGGGCTCAAAGCGAGATTTATTAGAGAAGTTTCGTACCTCTGTGCTCCAGGATTCTGTTCACCTTGTGGTTAATGGATACTTCCCCAGCATCACTGTGAGATCAGTAAGTGTGGTAAAAGCTCATGGGTTTTCTAATCTTCTTATCTTGTAAGTACCAAAACAATCAATACCAATATACCAAATAAGTACCAATTCTAGGAAAAGCTCCCTGCAGCCTATAGCTAACAGACTCTTGAATATCTTCCTGTCATTAATATATACTTATAAGTCTAAGGTCTTACTTTATGCCACTTTTTCGAAAAAGGGTAGCAATTCTAGGCTTATGTTGACAGGTTTCAGGAACTGATATTAAAAAACAGATTATCTTCCTCATGATAGCCAGAGGCTGTTTCAGATTTTCTACAATAGGTCGATAAGTGCCAGAGCCCTTCCAGAGAAACAGTGGTGACTCTGCAATTTTCTGTTCCAGATTTTGAACTCCATCACGGAGGAAGTACTGGAGCATACTGGGACGTTCCGTAGTCCCCTTGACCAACTTGAATTCATCGTGAAGAGGTTTAAAGAAGGTAAAATGACTGACCTTATATATTAAAACAGTAGAATCAGCTTACTGTTAGCTTTTGCCTCACAGTTTTCGTATGGACAGTTAAAACCTCTTGGTCTATTTTACCAAATATTTGCTTTCTTGAAGCTTATGTCACTTCTTAAAAAATATACCCAGGAATACATGTATATATGTCACCCAGCTGTTACTTCTGTCAGTGTTTCACCCACAGAGTTTTCTGGAAATATGAGAGCATGAGTATTCTAGCAGGACAGAGGCTTCTTGTCCCTTCGAGCAAACTAAAATGTTCATTTCTTGCATTGGGCACGCATATATAGTGCTTTTGTAGCCATATGTTTCTTGGTGAAAGACAGGATAAGCATACTCATAAAACATGAGGGAATGTGGCTCTTAGTGCTGCTCAAAGATCTGGTAATCATCACTGAAATAAACAGGATGAAGAATTTGTAAGCAATTTGGGATGGCAGTTACAAGTCTTCCAGCTCCTCTGGAAAATCCTGGCTTGGAAGTCCTTCCATAAATTTCAGTATATGCTGGACCAAGGCTTAAGTGTACATGTTTTAGTGGAACAGTCAGTTAATGTGCAAATTGCAAAATTAAGATGAAATAAAGGACATCTGTAATGAACAGGCTTAGAAATTAGTTCAAAAATGAATGATAATCACCATACAGAATGCTTGCTGATTTCCCTGTGCCTGGGTTGTACTGCTTGTGTGTGGGTATGTAGACAAATGCACTTTGGAACCTTAATTGCACAGGGGATTGTGTTCAAAAATTTACACTTCATCATTATATTTTGTGTATTTCTGATGGAAGTGGGTGGAAAAGCTGATTAATGACAGTCCCCACTTGAATCTGTGAAAGTCAGTCTCCTGTGTACTATGCTACAGCTGATTTGATGGGAGTCTGTGAAACCTTCAGTTTCCATTGGTAGCCAAATACGTACTTGCTTTCTGCAAAAAAATGGCTACTCATCCAGAGTTGTTTCAGCACTCAGCAAGCAGCTCTTCCTGGGGATATCTAGAGCAGCAACAAGCTACATTGGCACTTTTAAGGAATACCATTTCTATTATCCTTGTTAAAAGTCTTTTTGGCTTCCTCTGAGGGCTCAGTGAGAAAAAAATTGTAATGAAGTCAATATACTTTGGATTAAATCCTGAATAGGAAATATGTTTTCAGTGTGTGAGGAGGAATTTAGAGATTCCAGTCGTGTACCTCAAAATTAGCTGAACAAACTGTGCTTAGACTTCCCTCTTAAAATAGTCAAGTGACCTTGAATCTCAAGACTAAAAGGGTGGCCAGGGTAATTCTTGATAAAACATTGAACAAGCAAAAAGTGGATTATGAGACAATCTTGAGCCGCAGGAAGAAGAGCAGTTGTGATGAGAGCTGCAATACAGTGAATTGAGAGAAAGCCTTTCAGGCTGTGCAAAGTCATTTGATATTGGAATGACGAAAGTAGAGGTGAGCCTGATGAAATATGCTTGTCCTAGACTGCACTGAATGTTAGAAACCACTTCCTTTGATCTGTTCTTTTTGTTTTTTTTTCCTGACCTTGCAGACTCATCTTTAGAGCTCTATGTTCTCATTCATAACCTGGACAGCCAAATGTTGAGAGGAGAAAGAAGTCAGCAGATCCTTGCACAGTTATCTTCTCTGCCTAGCGTTTACCTCATTGCCTCTATTGATCATATCAATGCCCCTCTCAGTGAGTACCCTTTGGCCTGATGTTCCTTGTAGCAAAAACAAAACACTTTGCATTCTTCTCTGCGGCTGCTGAGCATGTTTCTCAGGTGTTTTACTTCATGTGTAAAATAGACATGATGCTTCTGGCTGCTTCTAGCCGAAACAGCTAGAAACTGTAATTAGGTGTGGGGACCCTGTTGAATCAAAAGTGTATAAAGACAATGAAAACTGAAAATATGAACAGACTCCAGGGTTCTAGCAGTCTTTGATTTGTTGATATTACTCAAGAATATATTGTTTCTTCAGCCCCTGCAGTGGAACCATTTTATTATTATTTAATACCTGAGAAAAGCTGAATATCCCAATTTTGTCTGCTTTTTTCTTCCTTTGTTTAGTGTGGGATCAGGCAAAGCAAAGCCTCTACAACTGGCTTTGGTATGAAACAACCACATTTACTCCTTACGTGGAAGAAACGTCTTACGAGAACTCACTTTTAGTGCAGCAGTCTGGATCTTTGGCTTTGAGCTCTTTAACACATGTCCTGCGCAGTCTCACTCCCAATGCTAGGTAAGACACTGTTATACTTCATAGCAGCACTTGTGAGCCTCCAGTCCTTGCTGGATTACCCTGGTCTTGAGGTCTGTATTAGCTCTTAGGCACACACACAGGCAGGCCCTGTCTTCTGAAAACAGTCCTTAAGATAAAGACAATATGACCTGGGTTGTGAGTAATGGATTACTTTAAAGGAGCAGAGTTAGGATAGCTGACTTAGAGTCACTAGCTACCTGTACAAAGTTCTTCCCCATGAGAGAAAAAATCAGTATTTTCTAATGGACCTTTTTCTTTTGATTTCCTCTCTCTTCCTCACACTTAGGGGGATATTCAGGTTGCTCGCACAGTACCAGCTGGAGAACAAGGACAACCCATCTTACCCAGGTACCTAAGCAGCTTTTCTTATCTGCTTGGAGTGGCATCACTGCCAGCCCAGTTGTGGCGGACAGTGGCTTCTGCTATCCGGGTTGCATCACCAGCAAGAGAAGTGCTGTGACTGGTGGCTCAGTCACAAAATAAAATAAAGAAAGACTCTGAATTTGCACAGCCCTAGTACTTACAGGGAAAGACAGGAGCTTCTGTTCCCGTGCTGCTCCTAAGTGATTTTTTTGGTGTGTCCCTGAAATCTAGGATACATGCAGAAAGACTTTCACTGCTGTAAGCAATAGCTGTAATATTGCAGGTGACATGAACAACATTTAATCATAAAGATTAAACAAAGTTTAAAAAAAATCAACAAAGTTTTGTGTAGCCTTGAAATAAGCCTGGGCATGAAGTGTTGATCAGAATTTTGTTTTGAATTTGTGATCAATTTGAAATGCAGCAGTCTTTCTGTATCTCACTTGATTTTTCTAAATCTGCATTCCCTCATATCCTGCCAAACACTTGCCAGACAATACTTTCCTGATGCAAGAGGTGGGAGAAGATGGATGCTTTTTGAACAGTGCTGGGAGGAAGCAGTGGATATTCAGAGTCTGACCACTTCAGCTTCTTGTCTTCACTTTTTTCTGTCTCTAGGGCTCTCTTTCCAAGACTTCTACCAGCAGTGTCGGGAGGCGTTCCTTGTGAACAGTGACCTGACACTGAGGGCACAGCTGACAGAATTCAGGGACCACAAGCTCATCCGGACCAAACGGGTGAGTTGCAGGAAGAAGAAATGTTAACTGTCTATGTTAGCTATGTTAACCAGGAAGCTATTTGCTTGCTACTAAGTATCCCTGAGGCATGAGTCTACAGCTTGAGGGAGGTTTCATTGCTCGAAACACCCAGGCACAAGCAAAAGGATGAAATTCTATAATGGCAGCTCCTTCCATACCCCTACTCTGTGAACTTTCTTCAACTGATGAAGGCACAGTGTGGTTCAGGTACCTGGCAGCCTACAGGGCTTTGTGGAATGTAGCTTCACGAAGAGCTTGGTAATTGACAGGCTCTGGAGTCTGTCAATCTGCTTCCTGTAGCTACCTTTATTTGCAGGGCTGAAGAGTGTGGTCTAACACTAATAAAGAGGCATTATACTAGTACTGAATCCGGAAACAGGATGTTGATGAGCTGTGTAGTGGCAGAATAGTATAGTTCGCCAGAAACTTTGACTCTTCCCTATGCTTGTTCATTTATAGCATTGCTCTAGTGAAATATTCCTGATTTTAGCATTGTGGTTGTTCTGAGTTCTGGCTAGCTCTCACTCGCTTTGCAAAGGAATTAGTGTTGCAGTGCTACCTAGTGGCTTGTGTTGCAGCTTCCACCAACATTAACAGGATTTGTATGTGTGTGTTCTCAGGGAGCTGATGGTGTGGAATACTTACTGATCCCTGTAGATGACAGTACCTTGACTGACTTCTTGGAGAAAGAAGATGAAGATGTGTAACCTCTCTGTGTTCCCACAGCTTCTATGGCAACTGCTTTCAAGGGCTGCTGGAGGGGAGCCTATACTCAGATCTCTCCCTCTAACCCCAGAGCTGCTGGACTACTTACTGAAATGTAGTATTTTTCTGATGCCCATTGTTCAACTACTTCAGTAGTTTGGAATGATGATTTCTATGAGCAAGGCATCTCTTGCTCTGTATTTTGATTTGTCTGCTTTGTCTGATTGCTCAGATGAGGCCTTTTTCATATCTATGCAGCCAACCTTACAGCCAGGAAAACCACCTCAATAAGATTGTGCCTTCTGATTATTACCTAACCAGACATGAGGATTTAGTTAGAGCATTTCACTTGCTAAGTGCAAGCCGCCAGATGGTCAGAGCTTTATTTTATACTAGTGATACAGCTTTTCATGGCTGAGTGCTTTCCAGGACTCTCTGTACCAATTAGACAAGACTGGCTTCCAGTATGTGAAGAAGGCAAGGTTTACAATGCTGAGAGACCTGCCTTGACTGTATAAGGAAAGGAAACTAGAAGTGGGTTTGGGATGTTGTGGGTAACTTATTAAATTCTGGTAATAGAACTGAAGGTCATTCTCCAAACCCATTTCCTTTTACAGGAGGACTGAGATAACAGAAATTGTGATGGTATTGAGTGAATGCTTCTGGGTGAGAGTGGGAGGATCTATTTTGTTTCATCTGTGTTACAACTTAATACCTAAGAATGTAAAAAGGCTGTGGAATTGATTTGTTTATTTAAAAAAGACTTGCATATGCGTATTTTTTACATCAGGAATGTTCATTGATCCTGGAGGAGGCCTTAAGTGCCTGTTAAAAGAATTCCTTTTTTGAAGCCCTTAAATGCTGGGAAACTGCTGTAGTTTTACAGCTTTTCTTCACTGTGTTTCTCAGGTATGTGGGAATAAGCCCTACAGTTTCATCAATTATCGTCTGCCAGTCAGACTTCAGGGACACTTGAACTCTTTGTGTCTTATATGTGGTAGCTGTGTTACAGCTCAATATTGTAATGGGTCAAATCAATCAAATAAAGTACTTTATTAATTTTCACTAGCTTGTGTTGTCTTTCACAAATCTTTTTATTTTGTAGGAAGACAGATGGTCTTCTGCCAGTTGTGTGCATGTGAAAGTCCCATTTTCACTGTTACTACCATTATGTCAAAAGTCTGCAAATCTTCATTCAGTGCACAGATGATTTAAAGTTCACTAGTGGAGATATACTGTTTCTTCTAAGGTATGAGAATTAAAAATAGTTTACCTGACATTTAATACCAATATATAGCTTTTGAAAAGAACCAAAACATTACCTGTAATATTGTTAACTGTAATTCCAGTGTTACCTGGCCTATCCCTCACATAACCAAGGTCCTGGCTTTTGTTTGCATTGAAACCACAAATGTCAAATTGATTCTACTAAGAAAAGCCTAATTAGTCTTGGTGGAGGATCTGATGAGAAAAAGTGGTCCATGCCAGCAACCATCTCAGCAGCACCCTCCAGTTTCACTGCCCTAAAATATATTATAACCAACATTGTTTTTGATGGCACTTATCATCATTTTTGTGTTATAGGCTGCAAAAGAAAGCTTTACAAAATGCAGCAGATGCTGCCAACCACCACTTAGGCTACCCTCAGAACCATTAAAACTTAAACATTGGGGTAGGGAGGTCAAGGCACCCAAATTCTGGAAGTTAGGTTCAGATTTAAAGAAGAATCTGTATTCTGCCACTAGAAGAGAGGTGTTGTTGGAGAAACTTAAAAGTTATCGTAGATAAGAAGTAGCCACTTCCCTGCTTTGCAGTCCTTTGACTCTCTGGAGTTTCTGTAAAACTCAGGTTTTAATTTGTAATTTGAATAGATATGGAAGACTCTGTTTAAGGTGCTTACAGATACTGATGACATTGTACATTTTCAGTTTTCTATCAGGTTTTCTAGATGTGAAATCTACTTAGACAAAGTGATATGATCAACCTGACTTTAGATATTTTTTTTTAGCTAACAGTTCTGGTAGACCATCAAATGCCTAAGCAGGCCAGGAACAGGGTTGCATGAGTTACCACACAGCTGCTAATAGAAATTTAACTGAATCAGTTCTCGGCTGTTCCTGACTCAAGAAAATTACTGTTAAATAATTCCTTGAATCCTTAACTTCAGCTTAATTTTTGGCTGCTTCTGGATGACTGCCCCATCTGTGCATTAATTTTCTGCCTCTTGTATTCTATATGAACTGTTCCGAGTCCTGTAGCATTTCAGTATCTTCTATAGCAATACAAAACTGCTGGACTTAAGGAGATCTGCAAGAAGAAATGTCTTATGCTGCTGAACCATTCCTGTTTCTCAGCTTACTTAGAGGTATTCATGTTATCGATAGTCCTGGAGTTACTCACCTCTTTTTAGTTAAATACAAATGGAACAAGACATACAGTTAAAGAAATAAATCCCTAAATTGAGTTTGCATGGGACTCTAATACACTAAGTTGCTGTGTGCAACTCAACAAGGTAAAGACTTGTTATATGATCCAGTTTTATTAACACAGCTTAAAAGGACTCACTTAACTGGTAGATGTTCCTTTTCAAAATTGTAGCTGCAGTAGGACAGAACTGCTGTGTAAATTTGAAAATGGAAACATAAGTCAGGTTTTTACAGTTTACCCAAACCAACACTTTGGTTGTTATTCAAGTATATGGAGTTAATTAGTAACAGTAACTTTATTTGAGAACAGCCTGACAGTTGAGTAGACTAGCCTTCATTAGCACAGAATTAGCATTTATGATTTTTCTGACATATGACTACATATCCCCAAATTTGGAGCATATAACACAATAATTCCAAACTGAACAAATTTAGAGTATCTTAATTAAGTTTACATTTGGAAAGGTCTGTACAATGTACTGTGAAAGTTTAACTGAGTAATGTCACTGTTTCTTTCCTCTATACCACTTGGAGGGGATCTCTGTCTTTTTCTGACACAATTATGTTGATCTTGTTCTGTAGATGGGTAGCTAGTGCGTCACGCAGCTCTGACAAGAAGCCTCGCTCAGTGTTACTGTGCTCACACAGAATAACACTTATCCCATCAGCAACAGCATCCAGAACAGCATGGTGGGACATCTCTCCTGCCATTTTGGAAAGAAATTGCATGTAGGTTACAAACAGCACGGATTTAGGTAACCAGATCTTTGCAGCATATTCATCATCTTTCTTGGAAGCTGCGAAGGGTTTAACAGGGAAAGCAGGCAGAAGCCCAAAAGTTGCAGTATCATTGGCTCTGGTAAGTGTATGGCACAATCCTCCTTTTAGGAAAGCTATGTCAGAATTTGCACAGAATACTGCAAACCTACTGTGCCAGGTGTCCCATTAAGGACTTCTAGCCTATACTTCTAGTGTACTGTTGAGAAAAACACTCAAAAATTGCTTGCCCTCTTTAAATAGTGATAGATTCTACCACTTTGACCAGGGAATAGGAGTGTGCAAAGTAGTTAGGAGGTGGACTGTGTGGTAGTCATATATCTACCCAAGTGGTTCGCTGGGATGAAGATAATACTGGGAAAACCTCATGCAAAAGGGGGCTGAGGGTCATTTCTGTAGGGTAAGGGGGAGACAGGACTTGCCTTGCCAAAGAAATCGCTCAAAAAAAAATCTGCAGAATATTGGCCAACCCCTCACATCATGAAACAAACTGTGAGGAGTACTGTAACAATGCCAGAAATAGGTCTAAGGGACCCTTTGGCCAAATACAGAATGGCAACTGTTATGTATTTTACTTTGTAAGAATCTATACCTTACTACCTTGCATTCCATTTTCCTTCAGGGAACTCTGTAGGGAACTGGGGAAATACCTCTTATAGATATTTACAATAGGCCAGTAGAGAGACACACTTGAAAAATTGTTGAAATGGACTCTGGCATCATAGGTTTAGGCTTAAATATTATGTGTATGTAGCACAATATTTTATTTCAAAAAAACCTTCCCTATGCCACAGAGCTATCTGATCTGTCTTACCTCTATTATTTCCTCAATTGTACGAAGTAATACTTTCTGGCCAAATCTTTAAACAGATGGGTCAACCCTTTTCTTTTTCCCTTAGGGGCTATTTTTATAAAGATAAGGAAGCAGTATCATAATCTCCTACCTGTGAGATAGAGGTCAGCTTTCATTCCCTTCAGGACACTGCTTCCAGAACCAGCACATAGACAAACTTTCTCCACTGGTGATTCTGCAGGATATAAGGTGCCACAGTTATATTTCCTTCCCTCTACTCAGCCTTTATGCCAGTATTACTATTAATTGAAGTAACTATTGCCCTAATTTTAGAATCAGTGCACATCTATCAGTTTAAAAGTGTCACAGGCAAAAACATCTTTGATAATAGAGCAAAATCCTCTGCATATCAAGTTTTTAACAAATCTGCTCTCACAAGTTCTATTATCTGTGTTCCTTGGAGATTAGGATAGGTAACTGGAATAAGAGGACTTCTTTTGCAGGTTTTGCTGCTGACCCACCATTTGACCTAGGTTATGTCACCTTCTCTTCTTCTATTCCTTTTTCACTGAAACATGGATGGTTACATGTTTGTAAGAATACCATATAAAGCACCTTGTTATCTTAAGGTGTTTTGAAATTTAACATTCAATCACAAAAGAGAGTGTAAAGTTATATACATTTGTGTCTGAACTCTCAGGGAAATAAGTTTTAGTAACGTTATGTAAACTGTTAAAAGGATGTCTTGTGCAGCTTTCTCCACAGTGACAACCCCCCATAATACAAAACTTGTAATGAGAAGTACATATATTATCCTTTTTGTACGACTGAATCACATAAGGCTGTATATTTAATAGTGTTCCATACTACAGCAGCAGTTTCACACACACACCCCTGCATTTTCTCTCCTTATATTCATAGAATACTAGTTTCAATGGTCAGGTATAGTTGCAGGGTTATTTACCTAGTGTTTTGCCCTTTCCCACAGCTAGGCGGATGTGGGGTAGTTTTAGATGGCTTTTAATGCGCTCTATCATGGTTAATAAGGAGACTGGCTCACTCATTGTGCAGAGACGTCCCATTCCAGTATGTGGAAGAAGAGGCTGAAGGGAAGAGAAATTAAGATTACTCTGAGAAAGCGATTCCAGAAGCTCACATTGCTTTCCATACTCTACAAAGGTGACTCTATTGGGCATCAAGAATGAATTCTCTGAACTTTGCAGAAGAAACACATAAGTGATTATCTAAAATGTAACATATAGCTATTGGGCATCAAGAATGAATTCTCTGAACTTTGCAGAAGAAACACGTAAGTGATTATCTAAAATGTAACATATAGCTATTAGAACTGTTTTAAGAATTGATATAGGTGACAAGTGTGTTCACTGTTTTGAAAAAATGTATGTGGTTTCAACCCCCCAGTAGGCCAGCGTTTCAGAGCACTGACAGGTCACATAGGAAACGTGGGATGCCAGCAACTGTTAGATTTCAGTCTTTAGGGCAGTCTGCTCACACAGGTAAAACATGCATTCATTACCTTTTGTAATAACAGAATCTCAGTCTTGTGATAGAGGGAGCTGTTCTTGGACAATAATGCCACCACCTCCAACAGTGCTTTCTGAGAGCAATTTAGACTCACTCGTGTTTGTTCTTCACCTTCTACCCTGAGGAAAGATGTATTTGGTGATTGCTAGGAAAGTAGTTAAATTTTCAGCATCTTGTATTTATATGTTGTTTTGTATATTAACAGAATATAAAGCCAGTCTATCACAGAGAAAGGGAAAAAGGAGGATAGGCCATAGACTAGTCTACTGCTATGGAAAAAAAACACAAATATAACTCAACTGTCCTCACTTAGCTTCCTGTAAAAACTCTTTCTCACCATCTCTAGTCCATGTGATGCCACAGTGAGTTGCCAGTTACCAATTAACCTCACATGGATCAGTCAGAAAAGAATGATTATCCTGTAAGTTTATAGAGCTTTTCTGTGAGGAAAACAAAACGGCAACAACGCACAGAGAAAGAAAGTGATTACAATAGTAAAATACAGTTCTGGCAATGTGTTCTTTCAAGCAACAGAAAGAAGACAAATGAGGGAGTGAAGCGGGTACCTGGCAGGGAGAGTAGTGACGGAGGAGATGCCTTGGATGTCTTTGATTTTGGACAGCAGTGTCTCTAGCTGCTCCGTGCTGTCTGCACAGAATTCCACTCGGTGAGGACCCTCCGTTGGATAGCTTGGAGCAGTTGAGGGATGCAGCGGGACAGAGGTACAGGCACCTGAGAACACAGCGCACAGGTGAGCTGCATTACAAAGCTGGATGATATTCCTTATGCTGATTTTAACAGACAGGAGAGTGACAAATGGAAAATGCATACTGACTTATGCAAAAAGAGATGCATCTTAGAACAATTTTTGCTAATTTGCTGGCAAGATGATATATATTGTTTGTACCTTCTTGAAGCCATTCAAGTTCTAACCTAAAAACTGCACAAATGTTAAGTTTCTGATTTGGAAATCAGTCTGGAAAAGGCATAGCTGCTTTCATTTATGAGCTACAACACAGAATAAAAATATAAAAGAATTTCAGATATCTAAAGTGCTGTAGAAACTATTAAGACTTTGCACTTTATAATCAATGTCAGCAATTTAAAGTCAGCAGTTTAAACTTTTCAACCAAAATATGCAGTAAATACGCTGTACCAGTTCTGACTACATCCTGTAGCAGAAACATGCACCTCCAAAGGTGTACTGGTGTTGGCATTTGATGCATCTCACCAAGATCAATTCCCTAAGATAAGCTGAGGGTGCAGAGAAGTGCTGCAAATAGGTTTCCCCTCACCGAGTCCCTTTGCTAGCCAGTTGTTGACACCATGCCGTACGGCGTCGTAGGCGGTGTGCGGGGAGTAAATCCCGATCCTGTGCTCCAGTGCCCGCACCACCAGCCGCTCCTTCCATGTCCCCCACGTCACCCGCTTGAGCGGCGTGAATATGGGCGGGTGGTAGGAGAGGATGAGCTCAGCCTTCTTCTGCACGGCCTCCTCCATCACCTCCTCCGTGAGGTCGTTGGTGAGGAACAGGGTGCTGACCACGTGCGGGGGGCTCGGCTCCACCAGCAGCCCCACGTTGTCCCAGCTCTCGGCCAGCGCGGGCGGCGCGAACTCGTTGAGGGCGGTCACGAGCTCGCCGAGGTTCATGGCGGCGCGCGAGGGCCGGAGGCGCAGCGGGCTGGTGCTTCGGCAGAGGAGCCGTGTGCCCCGCAGCAGCATGCGGCGCTGCCTGGGGCGAGAGCAGGAGGGAAACGGGCTAAATGACCGACCGCAAAGCACGGGAACCGACGCAGCTCCCCTAGCAGCGTTTGCCTTCAGCACCGCCACCCATAACCGCCACAAGCCCCGGCCGTTCGCGGCGCTGCCGCCCTCACCTCCCGCCTCCGCAGGCCCGCGGGGAGGGGCCCGGCCCGGCCCGGTCCCGCCGCTTCCGCCGCGCGGGCCCGCGGGGGCGGCCGCTCCGCTCCGCTCTCCCGCGCTCCGGCGGCCGCGGCCTTGGCGGGAGGTGCCGTGTGGGAGCAGCGGGCGCCGCGAGGCCGCCGCGCAGCCTGGCCGCGCTCACGGCCGCCGCCTGGGCTTACGGCCGCCGCGCGCCCTCGCGGCCCTTTCCCTCACCGAACTCCAACGTTAGTTTGAAAATAGCAGCGCTTCAAACGCAACGTTTGCCGCTCTCCCTGGCTGTGGGTACCTGGCTGCCGCAGGCGCGAGAGCCACCGAGAGGTAACCCTGAGTTAAACTTGTGTACGGGAACTGGCATGTGGCCTTTTGCTTTATCGGGTACCTGTGTGATGTGTGTAACCATAATCTCTAGAAAAGTGGTTATTGCTTAGTAAAAGCTCTTGCTTTAGGAAAGGCTCTTTTTTGCCCACCTCATTGTCTGAACTGTTTGTTTTTACCCCCTTCTATTTCTATATATGCTGGATATGTTTATCCACTGTGAGGCTTGAATAATACTGTAAAACCTCATGGAGAAAAGAAGCTAATAATTTCATTAACCACACACATATTTTAGGATTGCAAAGTCCTTGGGACTGTGGAAAAAAATAACAAATTACTTTTTGCTTTTTTTTCCTAGGAACCTGCTATATACAAATCTACCTCAGCTTTTTGATGAGCAAACATGGTGAGATCAGTAGCAGTTTTTATATCCTGTATGATTTTTGTAAGTCATCTTTGAAAAGTGAATAGCTGTTCTGCATCTCAGTGATGATGTTTTTCTCTGAGATTGTGAAGGCTTTACAGTGAAAAGCACTGCTTTCCATTTCAAAGATTTCTACACAAGATACTATGAAAAGGAGAACATGTTGGTGCTAGTAGTTCATCAATCTAAAAACAGAATAAAATCTTTATTTATGACATTAAAATTGAATCCTAATTTGACTAATATCTGGTTGTCTAGTTTGATTTCTTCCACTGCAAACACATTGTTCAAGTTGCAAGCACAACGCTCTCCTTGAATGCTGTAAGCTTCTACAACTGTAGGCTTTGAAAAGTTTTACAATAAGGAAATATGATAAAAGATACTATATTAATAAAGATATTTTCTGCTCTTGCACAGGCTGTCACATTGCACACTGATGTCGGAGATATTAAAATAGAATTATTCTGTGAGCGAACACCAAAAACTTGTGAGGTAAGCCGCGTAACAGGAGTAGGATTATTAGTGTTGAAGCGAGCAGTAGGACTAGTGAAGATCATAGAGGAGATGAAATGTGTGTGAAACAATTCATTGTTTCACATTGTGGAATATTTACATTTTAAGCCGCTGTAGTGCCTGATCAACTTGAGAACTTGTTGCGTACTGCATTGTACTGTCTACAGTTTTATTGCCTATTTATTTCAGATCAGGTTTAGTTAAGGGCCACTTATTTCTCAAAATGTCATTTGTCCGTGGCAGGAAACATGGGACTTTGCCGTGGTATTCCCAAACTTCCCTTGGTTTGCCCATGTTCCCATACTCATACCACTTACCTTTTTGAAAAGAACTCCTAGTTTGTTAGAGACACCAGTTCTCCTTTGTTCAATAAAGCTTAAATTGAAGGCAGATTTTAACTAACTGTGCTGAGGCTTGGCTGTTGATTACAGAGTTACAGTACAGTTACAAAATAAAAAAATTTGAATGCAAGTGATGCTTCTGAATGTGTCTCAGGAATCCCTGTGTTTGTTCTAAACACAAACTGTGATCCCTTGAAACAGCAGGCTATAATATACTTTTCTCATTTTGTTTTTTTTAACAGCCATTTCTGTTTTGATTATAGATGCCACACATGATGTTTTAGTGATAGTTTTAGGCGGTATTATGCCAAAGTAACTTTTAAATTAAGTTCATGTTTCATTTTATAATTTTGTAGTTGTAAGATTTCCTTAAGCTAATTCAAAGCATATTTTAGTTCAAAATTCTTAGTTTCAGCTGCAAAACCTTCATTTTGCATTCTGGGCAGCCCAAACTTAAATTTCAGTGACATAGTGAGTATCTCAAAGAGAGTTTTCCTTGCAAAATGGTGAACAATACTTGCTCTTATCCAAATAGTGGGTCATGAGTCATCTATAGTACAGAGGTCCTTCAAAAAAGATGAATGTTCCTGCACTAAACTGAAAGAGAATATTTATGACCCACCCCACATCAGATCCATCTTCCCTGTGGTGCTCTATGTAGGCAGCATCTGTGTTGCTTTGTTGATTTTTCTGGATCATTCTGGGCTTGGTACTTAAAAGAAAAGAGAAAACAGCAACAACATCGAAACAGCAAAACTATAGCAATGGCTCTGAAAAGGGATGGAAAACCTGAGGGTTATTTTTATCTTTTATAGCCAACAATAGTCTGGGGCGTTTGACTCATGTTATGATGCTGACAGTGCAAAGCAGAGCCAGAACTAGTCTTGCCAGTGCTGTGGTTTTAGCTACATCCGATATTATTTCTGAGTTGCTTGTTAATATTCTGTGTTTCATTTCCTTAGAATTTCCTGGCTCTTTGTGCTAGTAACTACTACAATGGCTGCGTATTTCACCGGAATATAAAGGGCTTCATGGTTCAGACAGGGGATCCATTAGGTAAATCCTTCTGTCAGGGTTTGTATATATAGAAATATACAGGGATGGGATTAAACATAATCATTACTGTATTGTTGACAGGGTTTTGTGATGTACCTGATTGGTGAGTTTACAGAAGAGGAGCAGCCATTATCCTAGCTGTAAATAACCATGCAGCAGAGAAGTATTTTACAGACTTTAATTTTTTCAGCTGTTGTCACTGAATATGATGGTTCTGCTGACTTACCAGTACTTGCACGTAGTTGCTACTCTAGTTTTTTCATGAAAGCTTACAGTGCTTCTAGCAATTCTCTTTAGCATTTTGGGAAATGGCCTAGACAGTAGGAGAAACAGTTGATTCACCTGTGTACTTATTTGTACTCGTTCTGAATTTGAGAATATCTTGGCACTTCATGCTACTTAATAGTTGTTTATATTATTTAGTGCTCTGCTCAATATCAAGACATGAGAAACTTATTCTCAAGTGATTTACAGTCTTTCTTTAGTGTGTTTGTTCTAACATGTTAGAACAATGCATCATTTCTGATTTTTTCCATCTGAGAATCCAATAATCTGTTGTGGTACTCCTTTGGCAGGCACTGGGAAAGGAGGAAACAGCATCTGGGGCAGGAAGTTTGAAGATGAATTCAGTGAATACCTGAAGGTATTGGTGTATTTTCAATATACTGCTGTGTTTCACATACAGTTTCCTTAAAGGTGGGAGAATGATCGGTGTTGTGTTGCACTAGATTAAATACCTGTCTGGTAACTGAAATAAGGCATAAACCTGCAGTTAGGTAATGTTATTAAAGCTTGCTGTTGAAATAGGAACAGGCATTTCCATACTTTGCAAGTTAGATTTGAGGATTCTCAGCACTGAGAACAGAAGTAAGAGAGGTTGTAACAAGATATTTTTAATTCACTTGAGAGTAAAGAAGGCATCTTGCATTGTAAGAGCAAACTTGAAGAGCTAATTATGGGTAGTGATAGAATATATTAGCAGCCAAGATTTGTTTTTACTAATGGTGTTGAGGTGGAGTACTAAGTCATTAATCCTTTTGTACATTTGAAATTCTGTTTTCACAGATATGTATTCAATGCTCAGGGGTTTTTTTCCTTCTTTTAGCACAGTGTCCGTGGAGTTGTTTCAATGGCAAACAATGGTCCAAATACCAATGGTTCACAGTTCTTCATCACTTATGCCAAGCAGCCACATCTGGATATGAAGTACACTGTCTTTGGGAAGTGAGTGAGATCCAAACATATGCTTCTTTGTCAGAGCATTGAAAGGATCCGAATATTTTGGATCATGTGCAATGCAAATTGAGAAACTTTTATGACAAAAGTCTTGAAAATTGTGGTTCTTTGTATATATAAATGTATGGACTTATACTGCTAGCAGAATTGATTGACCCAAAATACTGCTTCTCATTTTACTGTTAGTCATAGGAAATTTAGTGGAAATAGACATTTAAAAATAGTATCAAGGATGGAAATTTTTTTTTTTTGTACTGACCGTTTCAGCTTACTGTCCATTTGGGCATGGACAGGAAGGCAAGTTGAAATGACTAGTACAGTAAACAAAACAATAAGACAAAAAAAACCCTACTCCATTCCTGATACTATTTTTCTATATTGAAGTCATGATAATGGGTTTTCTTTTGCTTGTTGTTGAAAAGCCTCTTGTATACAAATGAATCTGTTGAACAAAAATTGCCTTCATCAAATAGAGCTGAAAGTTCAAAATAGCTAGTGAAAACTGAAAATTGCATATTTACCATTTGTATTGTTTATGGCGATATGGACAAGCATAGTGTTCTTTCATCTCTGTTTAAGTGTGATTTGAAGTAATTTTTTGCATGTCTCTCTCCCACAAAAGAGCAGGGGCTCTGATAATGAGAACTCTGCTAGATTTTCTGTGTCAGTTGAAGATAACTGTTGTCCTAATTAAAGAATTTGCTGAACAGAACGTTCATCCATGTTTCATAGTCCAGCATCCTAGATTCAAAAAAATTGATGAATGTGGTGGTGAATTGAGTGGTGAATGACATGTCATGTGTTCTGCCAAGTCTGTTACAGGGGTACTAAACTGTTAAAATTTAACAGAACTAATTATTTAAATTGAAAAAGTAAGGAATTTATTAGACTAATTTCTCTTGCCACTTCTTCAGCCTGAAGAGGACTAAGTGCATTTGTTCCATTAGATGTACACAGTAATTAGTGGTCAGTCCAATCTTGCCTTTGAGCAGTAATTATCAAAATCTCACATTTTGAAACTGATTTTCCAGCTCTGAGATTTCGGTAGTTCACCATGAAGTCTGTTTGTTGTAACCAATATCTTGCTTCTAGTTAAACATACACTACGATCATTCAGATCTGCCTGCCAGGAAATGTTCTTCATCGCTGTGGTTTGTATAAAAATATGATATTGTTGGTGGGGGAATTACTTTATTGCTTATCAGAATCTCTCATGGTTGACTAAAATTCTCTTTCAGTATAGGTTATAATACTATATGCAAGATTTTGGCTGCCTTATTTGTATGATTTGCTTGCCAGGTGTTTGCCCTGTGGTACTTGCTGTAAAGTGCTTTGAGATACCTCAAATTTGAAAGTTAAATTGTATGTTAGAAGGAGCTTCCTAACAGTTCTGCTTTTCTTTCAGAGTTATCGATGGCTTGGAGACCTTGGATGAGCTGGAGAAACTGCCTGTGAATGAAAAAACCTACCGGCCTCTTAATGATGTTCACATTAAAGACATCACAATTCATGCCAACCCTTTTGCTCTGTAACCCCCAAATTTGTGGCTCTTTAAGACTAGTCAGAATGACTGCTGGATTATGATGTTTAAAATGTCATTAAGAAGAACTACGCAACGTGGATCATACCATTGGTCCTTGGATGCAGGACCTTCAGGAGCTGTGACATTGGGAGTTGTCACAGGGAAGTCTGGCTGTCACTTCAGCAGCCAGTTTTTCCAGAATATCTCCCGGGATTTTGACTTCAAAACGTAGCTTTTTGTATGTGTAAAATAAGGGAAGACTTTTAAATATATATGTATTTTTGCAAATCTTTGCTTTCTGTCTTGTCTTTCTAAAGGGAGTTATTCAGAAATAAATATTTAGCTAGAATACACTCTAGCAATTTTCTGAAACTTTCCCAGGTAAGTGCCAGCATTTCTTACTGTTTTTTTGAAAGTTGAGAAAAATATGTACTATTTTTTCCTCTAGGTGAGAATGGTGTAAGAGAGGAATCGTTTCTCTGCTAGTGGATTAAAGACCATGTTTAAATGAGTGCTTTCTCTTGTACTGATGTGTTGGACTGAACCTCTTCAGCTTCCCCAGAAGGTAGATCAGAAACGATTATCTTTGCCTCAAAGTTTTTAGTGAGTGTTTGCATCTTTACATAGCAGCTCTTTGAAAAGAGGTAACCATGGATTTAGTATAATTTTTTTTCATCGTTTTGCTGCATAAACAGAATTAAACAAAACAAAGAGTAGTGATGAAGACTGTGATCAGACTTCTTACCAAAAATATCCTGATATGCTTAAAACATAGTATGACCAAGATGTTGTTAAAGAAGATGGTCTTGCATGTTAGTGGTGGGATTGTCAGAAGCCCTCCTGGTATTGTATGACAGAAAGAAGAGGGCAGAGTGCCTGTGAGAAGTGGTGGTTGGCACAACAAAGTAACGGTTGAAATACAAAAAATAATTGGTGAACAAGCTGTTGACTTCAGATCAGATTATCTGCAAAAAGGTTTAAAGGTGCCTCAGTATTGGCTGGTGGTGTCAAATCCCTTTGAAGAATCCCAAAAGTAATTTGGCATTCATCAGTCTCTATTCATTTGGACCCAGCCCCAAGCCACCACCACCAACAAAAAAAGGTGAAGGGTCCTGTAAAAATACTTCGGTGCAGTAAGCATAAACTGACTTGAGCAGGCACAAGAAAGCCTTTTTTTACACCTAATAAAAGCAATCTCCATGTTGGGTATGTTGAAAAAAACCATTCTATGATTCATCTGTTTATTTAAAAATGACCGCTTATGGATTTAAAAAAAAATCAGCATGTTTACTATGAAGAAAGAAAAAAATCAGCTTGTTTCCACTGAGGTGCATTTTCTGACTCTACGTATTGTAGAAGTCAGAGGATGTTTTGTCCAGTTCCAGATGGAAGAAAAAAAAAATGCATGGGAGCACTAGCTAGGACAGAGCACCTACATCCAACTTCTGCCCTCCTGGGCTTCTCCTCATTTTGCTTTTGGACTCCATTGATCTCACCTAGCAAGCCCCATCCTTAGCTATCATTGATTTTTTGGCATTTCTTTTAATATCGTTCTGGTATTCAGATGGATATTGGAAAGAACCCTAATTTTGAATATTTAAGAGATGAGGTTATGTTATGCCTGGTTTGTAATGTAGTCTTGCTAAAAACTGCTAGTCCTTGTTCCAGACTTAAAATCTTTTTTTCCCTCTACTACTACAGTCTGGTGAGGAGCTCAATTACTGTAGCTCTGTGGTCTTTCTAGCTTGCTTCCTTGTAACCAATGGTAACAAGGAACAGGCAAAAAGCAGACAATTGCATGCTTCACTAACATGCAAAAGGAAAGGTATCGTGAGAATTTTCTACACTGCAAAGGAACCAGTAATTTGAAATAAATCACATAACTCAAAGCATGATTACCTAGGCAGTTGCTGTGCTGAGTGTGCACGCAGGCAGCTATTTTATTAGCAGCTGTCTGGAGTTGTGTAACATGTACGAGGCCTTAAATAGCGAAAATGCTGGAGAAAATACTGTTCTTTATTTGTGCTTTATGAATTGCTTTGTTTAAATCCATCAGTCCAATGCTGTATGACAAAAACTCTACAACCTACAAGGTGAGTTTTGTCAAAATAAATTATGTTTGCAAAGGAAAAACATGCTGGTGTATGTTAACACTATGATCTTGTATTAATGGCTGTGATGCAGGGTATCATCATGTATATTCTAGATAATGCCTCACAATTTGGCATTAGAAAAATGATAGGAAAAAACTTAGAAATATGTCAAGAACAGACTCTTAGTTTAAGGTACTGTAGCTTTCTTTGCATAGTGTAAGTACTGGGCAGCAACACAAATAGAACAGTATGTTACTAGTGATAGATTGCCACAAGTAATGAACCTATTGGGTATTGGTCACAGGGTCAAGTGGTGAAACCATAAGAATACAAAGAGGTAAAAAGCTAAGGCTGTCTCTCAAAGGTGAAGAGTTTCAGAATTTTAGTCTTGTCTAAGTTAATGAGTTAGTTATGAGCGCACACTTGTGCTTCAGGACTGTTTTACCCTTAGCTTCTTTCATTCCCTGTCCTGTATTTTAAATGCCAAATGAAATGGCTGACTGCTTTTTACTGACCTTGCTTTCGGAGAGGCACATTTCAGATGTGATGCCTGTATATTACTAAATGATACCACAGATCGTCCCTGAAGCTGCTACTGAGAAAGAAATGGTGGTCCAGGGCCACCTTCCATGAGGCGAGTGGTTTTTGCTGCCTTGAACTGCCTACCATGGGATAAGAGATGTCCTGGGAGGGCTTTTCTGTTCTCTGGGCCCCATGGCTTTCTCTGGAGACCCATTCTGGTTTGTTTTTTAAGGTGTTTCATTTGTTAAGGGGTAGTTGAGACCTGAAAATGTGACTAAGACAGTGAAAGGTACTGTAAGATACCAGATCACCCAAAGACAAATTATTTCAAAATGTCTTTAATGCTAGGGCGTTACAAAGACTTTTGAACAACATTTGTAATACGTGGTATTTCTCTCTTTATTGATTTGAAAGCGGCTGCTGTTCTGAGAGCGCCTATAACCCACGGGAAGCGGCGAGCCACCCTGCGCTGCGCCATTTGAAACGACGGTTGCGCCGCGCCCCGCCCCCCGCGGTGACGCTGTGACGCGTCGCCGCCCTCCAGAAGGTTCCTGGCGCCGCCATTTTGTGGCGAGCTTAGAGCTGAGGGGCGGCGGCCGTTGTGGTCCCAACATCCGCGGCTCGCCGACAGGGGCGACATCCCCAACCACCAAGGTGAGGCCATGGCGGCAGCAGGGCCGCTGGTAGCTCGCTCCTGGCTCCGCGTGCCGAACCGCCGCGGCAGCTGGGGGAGAGCTGAAGGACACGGTTATGAGGCGGGACGGGCTGTGGCGGGGACATGGCGCTGCCGGGGGACGGGCGGGCAGGGGCCGCTGCACTGCCCAGGTTGCTGCACCTGCCATGGTGGTGGTGGTGGCGGGCAGGGACTGTCTAGGGGGCCGCTCGGCCCGCCCAAGCGGTCCAGGGGGATCAGGGCGCTTCTCTGCCGCCGCCTGTCCCTTCAGCGGCCGCCATGTTCTCTGCCCGAGCCTTACTCGGGCGCAGAGAAAATGGCTGCGGCCGGCGGGCCAAGGAGGCCGGGGCCGTGTCTCACGGGCGGGACACTCGGAGTTGGGGCAGCCCCGAGGGAGAGACCTGTCCCCCCCGCCGGGAATGTGGCCCCCGGGAATGTGGAAGGAGCCCGCTCCGGAGCCCGCCTTGTGACGCGTCCCACTTTGTAGTGCCGAGGTGTTCAGCCTTGTACATCACGTGAGCTAGGATCAGTGTTTTACGGTTGGAAAGTGAAATAAAATCTGCAATGAGGTCTTTTCCTTTTGTGGATAAATAACTAGGAGGTACTTCTCTTTCTGTCTGCTGGCTATTTAAGATAGTATTATAAATTTTCCAAATGTCTATAAAAACATAGTAAAAGCTAAATACATTTTTTTTCCAAGCCTTAAAAATTAGCACATAGGGTAGTAAGTGTATGCTCTCCTTTTTTTTTTTTTTTTGGGGGGGGGTCACGCATGTAAGTTTTGTTTTTTTCTCAGTGTTATATATATGCACAGTTTACCATATATTAAGGTGTGTGAAGGACCGTTACCCTGCTGACCAACTTTGCAGAATTAATGTTCACAGAGTGTTTAGTGTCTGAGCCAAGGCCATTAAAAAAAAGTCTTTGTAGGTATAAGGTTATTGGTTTAAGCTCCCTTATAAAAAAAAAGATTATTTTGAGAGAATGTTTGAATATAAAATAAACCTGAAAGAAAACAGGATGGGGGGAATTACAGCTGGATGACGGAGGGGAGAAAAAAAAAAGTCTTCATTATTCTGATTGACACTTGAGTATTAATGGCTCTTAAAATTAGTTGTTTCTGCGAGGTAGTTTTAAGAGTGAACTGCCTTTTTTGTCACAGATGCGGCATTCCAGACGAACTAATTATCCTGAATGGGATGAAAAAGAAAGTTGGGATCGCAGGAGGTGCAGCAGTGGTCATAAGAGAAAAAGGAGATCACTCAGTAATGCACGGGAGAACAAGCATTTCAAACATGATCTTTCTAAACTTCCGGATAGGTAAAAAGCTTCTTGACTTCTGACAATAGCATGTATCTCTTTAAAGATTTTACTGTTCTGATAAGGTTAATATTTCTCATAAGGTTTATGTTGATGTATTAAATGTATTAATTTTTAAGTTGCAGATATTTCGAGAGGGATGTCTTACAGTTTAAAGCAAAATCCTGCCTTGATAGGGGTACTGGAATTGTTTAAATAAAGTTTGCTTAATGCTTTATTTGTAGTAACTATTCAGAAACCAAATCCATAAATGAAAGAGACCATCATGAGCGGCGCTATGTCGAAGAATACAGAAACGAGTACAGTCAAGGATATGATAATGGGCACCATCACAGAGACCATGAAAATGGTTATCACAATCATAGTAGCAAGTCATCAGGCCATAGCGGGAGGAGTAGTTACAAAAGGAAATACAAGACACATCACAGTGCCTCTCACCATCATCATTCACAGGTGGTATGACCAATTTTTAACTTAGGAATTCTATTTTAAGAAGATAAATTCTCATCTAGGCAATAATAATTGAGTGTTGGGATTTGGGGAAAACTTACTGAGTATTATTGATATATTACTTTTTATTAGGGTTTTTTTTTCCTTCAGTAAGGAATTTTCATAGTTTGTAGGTATACTTATACTACGTGGAAGACATAGTTCTGCTGCTTGTTCACTGGATATATTCAAGCTGATTAATGAACAATAACAGTTGAAGTATTTGAAATGCAGGCATCACTTTAATGCCTTGAAAGTTTTTTTTATTATGACAATTATTTATTTCAGTCATACCTAAAAATCCAAGTATAAGTTCTGAAGTCTGTTTTTTTGGCTAAACTTAAAATTACTGAATAGCAAGGAGATACTGTCAGATTTTTGCAATATTATTTATTTATTTATTTATTTACTTATTTACTTATTTGCTAAGATATTTTAAGTTTTGATGAAATAGCGTGTAGAATCATATATGTATGATGTCTGTCCACTAGCAGGGCATGCTTTCTGATGTTTGTTACAAATTTAACTGTTAAAAAAGCCATAGATAGGTTTTACAATTGAAGCTCTTCAGCTGAGACAGCTTAAAGTAAATGTGTATGCTATTTTTATCATTTTTCTTAAGTTATTAAATATTCAGACAAGTGATTTATTATCAATTGTTTAATTTATGTATTTTAATTTGGCCTCAGGGCTGTTTTATGTAGATGGTAATTTATTGCATCCTTTATTTTCAAATAAAGGCACTGAAATTCTAAAAATTCAGTGAACCAATATTTTAGAAGAAAAAAAAATGTGTTGTGATTTTTTTGTTGCCTTGCCACTTTGAGTATCTTATCTGAAAATCTGTTCCTTGCCATGTTTTTCTCCTGTAACATAAACTATGTGCCCTGTGAATTTCTGGGGACTGAATTTGAAATTGCTCCTGCCGTTTGTGGCCTGGCGTGTATCTGAATGCCCGAATATCTCCCTGCTGAATGAATTTCGTATTCTACCCTGAATTCACTCGGGTTTATTGATTGGCTGGACGATCTTGGTGCCGTTCCAGAAGAGTCATCGAAGGAAAAGATCCAGGAGTGTAGAGGATGATGAGGAGGGTCACCTGATCTGTCAGAGTGGAGACGTACTAAGTGCAAGATGTATAGAATATTTTTCAAAACTTATTAACCTTTCAGATAGAATAATTTCTTTTAGCGTAAGATGTGAGGGGGCTTTGGAAGTTTTTTTTTCTGTCTTTTGTTGGGGGGATATTGTTGTTCTTTTTTTCTGTAGAACTTTATATGTTTTTCTTTTTTTTTCCTTTTTTCTTTTTTTATTTTCTGAAATAGTAAATGATGTTAATGAACCTAGATGAATATCTGTAAATATGTCTTGCTGAGAGTTGTTCAGTAACATCTCTCAAACTGTATTTATGTTTTTATAGAAACAGTCTAGAATAATCTTCAATGATAGTACTTAACTGTTTTTGTTGTTGTTGTTTTGAATAATGGAATAACTTCACAACTTCTGTGACTGAGAGTTGTTTTCTTTTTAGATGAAATTGTTGCTACTTTGGGTGAAGGCGCTTTTGGAAAAGTGGTGGAATGCATCGATCACAAGGCGTAAGTCTGTTTCAGTTGATATTTGTATTTTTTCTTACTCATTTTATCCCAGTATACGTGCTTCAGGAAGTGATTTCAGATTGGTTGGATCAAATCAGTTCCTAATATGCTGATCTGTGTATTCCTTTAAATGTAGACGTAAAATAACAAAACTAGGAGTAGTGGGTTATGCATAATTGGCGTTAGTGTGGGAATAACAAATGTTTTATGGTGACAACTGGAGAATTAAATTACTCCATTTATTTGCCCAACTTCCATTTTTTGAGGAGGGGGAGGAAGTTTCCTACCTTTACCTTAAGGTGTATTTGAGTAGCCAGTAAGAGCTGGGACACTTGAGGCTATTGCTGTTCCCCAATGTATATGTAAAACCTCGTATTGTACTTAGAGTGTATAACCTGTGATGATGCAATACTGTTTGGGTTCTAGCAGTTGTTATATTAAAGGTTGGGAACATATTTTTCTGCAGTATAAGGGGTTTTGTATGCTTTAGGAATCAAATTGTCTTTTCTAGTCACTGCAGAATATGATTGACAGCTCAGTTAAATTAACTGCTCAGATCACTGAAGACAACTTGATGTTTCTGACTGACAGCTGCGTTGGGGTGCAAAGCATTAACTTCCCTCTCATATTAGCCCAATACACATAAATAAACAATTGGAGGCAGATCTTTTTTTTAGCCTTTAAAAGAAGTATTTAAAAGAGGTATTTATTCCCTTGTTTGTGGGAACCTGTGAAACTTGGGTACATTTAAGTCAGCACATATGTACTCTTAAAAATATCTTTTCTGCTAAATCATTTTCAGCAAAGATTGAATTTTATCAGTATTGAATTTTGTTATAAACAATGTTTATGGGGATAATTGCCGAATTGTCTTAGTTAAGTAACCATAAAAAACCTTATCGTTTTTCAGGGGAGGTAGACATGTAGCTGTGAAAATAGTAAAAAATGTCGATAGGTATTCTGAAGCAGCTCGTTCAGAAATTCAAGTACTGGAACATTTAAATGCATCGGATCCCAGCAGTACATAGTAAGTGCAAAGAAGATTGTACCTTGTTTTGGCTGCATTTTTATAACCCAAAACAGTGATATTGCAAGCTCAGAATTACTAATTAGTAACTTTTGAGTACTTTGCCTTCTAAATCAGCCAAGGCCACTTCTCTTTGGTGTCTCTGATAGTTGCAGAGCATCTGCAACTGCAGAGCATCTGCTGTTCACCTCTGGAAGCAGGGCTAATTTTTGCACATGCCTGTGCAGCTGTACACAAGTACCCCTCTCTAGCTCAGGGAGCTTTCACCAGGCCTCTTGCCCTGCTTGCTTCTTGGGGGAGCCGCGGTGCGTTGAGAGCTGTGAAGGGGACCTAGCTTCAGTCAGTGCAGTCATAGTATTGATTGGATACTTAATAAGGGAATTCTACCTTCACTATCATGTTCTTGTTGGATTTTTTTTTTAAAATGCTCCCCCCTCCAAAAAAAAAAAAAAAAAAAAAAAGAAAGAAAAAAGAAAAAAAAAAAGGTGAGTAATCAGCTCTACAGGGCCTCATTAGCTGAATTTACAGCCAGTCTCCTGAAGTGCCTCCAGGGGGAGGAGGGTGTCTGGTGCTGGTGCCTCAGTGGTACTTCTGTCCCTAATTTATGAGGTGAGGAAAAGTTACTGTGAGGCAGCTGTGCTGGCTGAGATGAACTCACCTGAACCAGGGACACCAGTCTCTTGCTGCTGGTTCTTTGTGAGCGCTGCTATTTTTGTTAGGCCAAGTTATTGATGCAGAAAAACTTCAGAGGAAAAAAAAAAAAAACCTCTAAAAGTCTCTAGTCTCTAAAGTCTCTTCCAGTCTCTTCAGCAGTCATATGTCTCTGTGCAGTGTTTGATGTGGTTTTCCCGTTTTTTTTTTTGCAGTCGTTGTGTTGAAATGTTAGAATGGTTTGAGCATCATGGACATGTCTGCATCGTCTTTGAGCTGTTGGGGCTCAGTACCTATGACTTCATTAAAGAAAACGGCTTTTTGCCGTTTCGCCTGGACCACATCAGGCAGATGGCCTATCAGATCTGCAAATCTGTGAACTGTAAGTCTGGGTCTTGCAGGTTTCACTGTTAAGTTTTCTTGGAATCATGTGTTAACTATACTTGTTATCTTGCAGTCTTGCATGTGAACAAGCTGACACACACAGATCTGAAACCTGAAAATATTTTATTTGTGAAATCTGATTATGTGGAAGAATATAATCCCAAACTAGTAAGTCTCCACTGTCTTCCCCTATCCACCTCTTAGCAGCCGCTTGGATTTATTTCATCATCTGCATTTGTGTGTTTCACTTTTCAGAAACGTGACGAGCGCACATTAAAAAATCCTGACATCAAAGTTGTGGACTTTGGGAGTGCAACGTACGATGATGAACATCACAGTACTTTGGTGTCTACAAGACATTACCGAGCACCTGAAGTTATTCTAGGTTAGTAGACTTGATTTTTGTCCAAGGGCTTTAGAAGTCATTTCTTTGATACCTTGGACTCAGCACTGGAGACATTTGGAAAATACACTGTGATCGAAAGAGACAAGCTAGCTCCATTAGCCTGAACACTTTGTGCTCTCCAAAGCTGACATGAGCTTTGTACAGTCTAACTTGAGCTCTTTCCTCCTTGTGTCTCTAACACTGAAGTGTGCTTGTGTCGTAGTGTGACTGCTGTCGAAATGGTTCTTAGTTCCATATAAACATGAACCGTCTCCATTTCCACAGCGCTGGGGTGGGCGCAGCCGTGCGACGTGTGGAGCATTGGCTGTATCCTCATCGAGTACTACCTTGGATTCACCGTATTTCCGGTAGGTAGCAGAGCTGCCACAGCACACGGGGAAAACTCCCGGGGGAGCAGGAATGGTGCGTGCTGGACATCACCTTGTACCTTCTGCAGCAGCCCGGGGCAGAGAACAGAAATAGCACAAATAAACTTTCCAGCAGTGATGTAGCAGCAGTGCTTTGTGAGCACTCACGGCTTTGTTACTACTTTAAATTTACAAGACTGCTGACACAGAGGTGGTCTCATCCACCACTACCATCCAAAAATGTATAGGTGTGAAAAGTGTCATGGTGACAGTAGGGTTGAAAGTTGGAATTTACTAACAAAGAACAAAGCCCAGTGACAAACATGGTATGAAGTAATTTTTTTTGAGGGAAGTAGAAGGCTGTGGGCACCTTTTTTTTTTTATATTATGGGCAATACTAATAAATTGTTTCAAATGAAGTATTAAATAGTCTTAATAAATATGAAATACTATTATTTGTAAGGTGAATGGTCAAAACTACATGGAGTTAATGTGGTTAATTTGTAAATTTTGCTTTAGACCCATGACAGCAAAGAACATCTGGCAATGATGGAGCGAATATTGGGACCTTTGCCAAATCACATGATACAAAAAACAAGGTAATTTTTTTTTTTTTTTCCCTTGAATCTAGATTGCCTAGCTTACAAATTAGAATAGTTTTCAGCTTTGGTTTAATATCAAATAAATGATTGAAAACAAGTTCAGTAAACTCAGATTCATCCCTGTGCTTTATTAAATTGGCCATTTTTGTGTAAAGTGGTTCTGTGTCAGTTCCCGGGGTTGTGTTAAATGTGCAGCTAAGAACCACGCATGCGAGCTTTGCTTCTAGGGCACATAATGAGCTGTGTGCTCTGTTCAAGGAAACGCAAATACTTCCGTCATGACCACCTGGATTGGGATGAACACAGCTCAGCAGGCAGATACGTGTCAAGGCGCTGTAAGCCACTGAAGGTAAGAGAGGGGAAACACCCTGCGGGGAGAAATGTGACACTAAATCACTCTGGAAGTGAAAGTAATGTGCTGTGGGTTTCTTTAAAAAGGAATTCATGACTTGCCAAGATTCTGACCATGAGAACCTCTTCGACCTCATTGAAAAGATGCTCGAGTACGACCCGACCAAGCGCATTACTCTGGAAGAGGCTCTGAAACATCCTTTCTTTTTCCCATTGAAGCAAGAAAACAAGTAAGCTCCATCTTAAAGCTGAACAAGGTGTTACGGACTGTGTCAGTCAACAACAGAAGCATAATAAAGTTTTAAAAGTTATTTATTGTGTAAAGGTAGCTTTATAAATACCTATTTTGTATTATGACCCTGTTTGAATACTTAAATTTATTGTTCCAGCTACTGAAATAAAACTTTCTATTTAAGCAAAAGATAATGATGTACCTGATACTGTTTTTAACTTAAACGGTAAGTGCGGACTGCCCGCTGAAGCAAGTCTTCCCTGACAAGTCCTGGTGGAGAAAGAGTGTTATTAGGGATGTATATTAAGTGAATGATGTAAACTTGAAAGGGCAAAATCATTAGACTGCCCCTTCAAGTCCCTCAATTGACAGAAGCTTTAACTTGAATGAAAGATAACCCAGAGCATTTTGAGTGTAAGGATGGCCTTTATTTGTTTAAAAAAAATTACAAAGGAAGATCACGGTAATATTGAATAGATTGCATTGTGATCACCAAGGTTCTTGCATTTTAGAAGTGCACTGGTCAAGAGTGTTTCTAGTAATGCTCATCGTTAGCTCGCAGCACTGTTGACCCAGACTTCCCTCAATCTGTCTTTAATCAGGAGCTGTCCTGAGAATTGCTAGTAAGAATTCAGACAAAATTTTGTTGAGTAGCTAATTACCAGCCTAACCGCCACCATAAAGTAATTGCCCGTGGCTGTAGCGTTTTGTCCCGCTTCCCTTGCGGTGGCCGCACAGCCACCGCCGGCAGGCGCTCTGGTCCTCACCGAGGGAGAGCAAGGGGAGCCGCCCAGGCGGGAGCTCCCGGTGCAGGTGAGGGCTGTCACACTGCAGGGCTGGTTGTACCTGCCCCAGCACGGGCAGCTGACATACCAGCACCCTGCAGCAGCCACCCCAGCTCTGCTGCAGCCCCCAGGAACATGGGCCCCAGCAGTGACGGCTCAGAGAGCCCCGCTCTTCATGCCCCACTGTGGGGCCACCCCCACGGCAGGTGCGGCACGGACGCAGCCGGGAATGCTGCACCGGGATTACTTCATGCTGGAAGCGTGGACAGAGATGACAGAGAGAGGCTAGGGAAGATGGACACCGCATTTATGAATGGGGTTACTTGGAGCAAGCAGAATGGGATTAAAGTGTCACACTAAGTTACCACAAAAGCCATGGCCTCTTCACTTTGGAGACTTAACAGTTTAATTTGCAAACAGAACTGCCATAAATCTCATTTACTGAAGCATGTCTACTACTCATATGGAGATAGAAAACCCAAGGGGGTAACATGGATTTCATTGTGGAAGGCCTTAAATTACATCATTACAGTAGAAAATACAGGAGGTAGAATAACTGAAAAGACTAATGTAGGTTAGGATCAACTCTATAGCTCCTGTAAGCTACTTAAAACATGGTTTTAAAAACTGAACCCAGTACTTCCGTGACTATAGAAAACAGTTAAAATAAATTTGCCATGAAAGCCCTTATATCATGCTTGATACAGGGAGGTAGGATGTAGGAATCAGAAGGACACGTGAGACATGACACTTATCTACAGCTCCTGTTTGCTTTACCGAAGACAATTACACAGGTCAGTCGCCCTCTTCAGCGTCGGACTCGGACTCTGCAAGAAACGGAGGTCACCAGAGGTCAGGAAGGCCCTGGGGTCACCAACTGCCCCAGGCTGCGCCCCAGCCCCAGCACGCCGGCTCCCTACCTTCCTCAGCATTCTTGAGCCATTCCACAAATTTTTTCATTTGCTCCAGAAAAACACTCTTGCCTTTTGCAAGATGGGCATCTTTATACCACTTGAGGATGGGTTCTTCGCTCAGAACTTCAGCTGATTGGGATGTGTAAAAGCAAGGTTAAGTCAGTCAATTGTTAATTAATCAAAGTTAATTAATTCTATCAACTGAATTGAATACCAGCTACTAAAACTACCCCTGCCTGGCAGCTTTTACTTCTCCCCAGCTATAGTTACAACATAATTTCAATTTAACAGCATATTTCTTGCGTATCTACAGATGCACAAGCATGTTTAGAGTAACAAGAAGTGTTTCACACATGGCCTGAACTGTCCCAACACCACAGCAGCCTGTGAACAAGCCTGATGTTGAGGCTTAAGAAAACCCACACGGAACAAGGTCACGCCGAGGGAGTTACCTTTGTAGAAGAGCACCACTATTTTCTGGAAGGCCTTCATGAAGTGGATGTTGTCGTAACAGTACTCCTGAATCTTCAGTAGAAGAGTCAGCTCTGACTGGCCTTGGGTAGTAAAGGCAGCAAGTAGAGGGCTGTATTGCTGTAACGGGAATGGCAACTTGGCACTCGCAGCCGCGCACACACACACCCCACTCTACCTCCCGCCCAGCTCCGCTGCCGCCACGGCTTGCGCCAGCCGCTGCCTTGGAGAGTTGCAGCCCACCCCCAGGGAAGCCGCTGCACGGGAGAGGCTCTGCAGCCTGGGAACACTGACGCGTTTGCCTCAGTGCAGCTCTAGTCCACGGACAGCTGCACAGTCTGCAGTGACTGTCGTACTAGAGCGCGGAGTTCGAGGCACTACAGCGCGCCACCAAGTCTGCTGTGCTGTGTGTGCCCACATGAGCTCCCGTATCCTGGAGCTCACAGGGACATGAGAAAGGCGCAAGGCCCAACCGTGCTTGGTTACGGTACCTTCAAGTGCTTGATGGCTTGCTCTGCTACCAGCTCCTCCTTTTTGTTCCATTCCACAGTGCTCATGACGCTTGACCAGATTATGGCTATGACGGTCTGTTCTGAGATGTTGTTCTTCTTCATCTCCTCCTTCACGTACAAGATTATCTGCCAGAGGAATAAAGGAGTCAGCACATAGCCATATCTGACAGTAACCCAAATTAAACTTTCATTCCCAACACTCATTATTAAAGACACAAGTCAAGCTAGATAGAAATAATGCTGCTCAAGTTGCACAGTACTCAGATTTCTCCAAATTTAAGGCAACCCAGAAGCCTTCAGAAACACAGACTCCTTGGCCAGGCAGCAGGATGCAGGACAGTAAGGAAAAACCTGTGAAGCTAACACCAACACACACTCATCCTTCTAATTCCTCGTGGGAGCTGTGGTGTTCACTATCTGGCTAGGCATAAATGCTATAAAAAAACAAGAAGTGCCAGCAGCTTTGCTACAAACTTACATCCTTAAATGGATCTCCCCGTGACATCTGCTCCTGAAGCTCCTTCTGCAGCTCCTTCCGAGCGCCTATGCTTTGCTGGTTCCGAACATACTCGGAAAGTTCTTTCAATCCTGCTTCAGTGAAGTACTTGGAGAAGTGTTCCACACTTTGCTTGTTGGCTGGGAAGAGTTCCTGAAAACAAGGTTTGCAGCAATTCTTTTACCACAGAAATGTGTGCTGAGCAAATTTACTTGTTGGTAAATTTACCCGACTGGCTTAAGAATCAAATGGGCAGTTTCCTCGCACTCACCATCAGCCTGTTATCCATGTTTACTTTACGGAGACTGACAGCCACTGCATTGATGTCCTTCTCATTTATCCACGACTTGAACAGCTTCACTGCAAAAGCTGCAGAGACACCTGTGCACCAACAGCAGTGTCATTACTGAAGTGCCACACATAGTGGGGTCACAAGGTCCAGTAACACTCGTTTGTCACCCACTCCCAGGATGGGGGCGTCTGCAGGCTGGTGTCCCCCAAGGCTTCTGTGCTGAACCCCATCTCCCTGCTGCAGTCTGGGAAGAGCCCAAGGACAGGCACCATCTTCTCCACCCAGGAAGGTCCCAACTGAAACTGCACGGGATCCTGCTCAGCATCACGGGCAACTGCAGCCCCAAGTGTCACGCAGACCTGCTCTTCTCCCAAGGTCCAAGCAAGCCCCCGTGGGTCGCTCACCCCACACCTATGCTTGCCCATTCAGGAAAAGGCTCTCGCCACACACAGTGGATGGGCAGCCTCATCACACCCGCCATCCACCTACCACCTCCACCATGGGTGGGTCTGTCTCCCATCACCCTTTCCCTAATGGGGAAGCTGGGCTGTAGTTACCTTCTTTAACCAAGTTCTCATTATAAAGACTGTTGAGAACTGATGCATTAAGTGTCCCATTGGCCAGCAGGATTCCCGTCAACATGGCCAGTTTGTTCCGCTCAGACTCTGAGAAACCTTTCAGGAACAGCAGCAGCTACAAGAGGAAGTGAAAACTGCCATAAAACAACCATCTTACACGGACATCAGCTACTCTCACTACCCTCTCCACACGAGATACTCGCTTTTGTTTCAGTCCAGCTACCCCAGCAGCACTGGTACACTGGCAGTCTCTTCCACTACCCACACAGAATAACTCTTCAATTGGGAAATTTTAAATGTTTTCTGCTCTGTTTGAATAATCCATTTAACACCCTATCTCTTCTAGATGCAGACTAACTGGTAGTTAGAGTTTGAAGGTTTTTATCAGCAGAGAGATAAGCCACCACATACCTTTTTGACTTCGTCTTCAAAGCCTTTCTCTAGGTACTTGTAGCGCCTGATGAGCTTGTTAAAAACCTAGAAAGAGATGGACTGCATTAAGTTTTGTTCTGAAGAACAGAAATCAAGTTTTAGCACTGTTGAATTTCAAATTTCTTTTAGCTTAGTGTACCACACCCAAAGCATCTTCAGGAGGCACCCTAAAGCCACACCGTAAATCAGTATTTTACCTCAACATCCAGCTACACAAACATTTCCTTTCTTGACCACTAAACAGAAGTTCCACTGTACGTGTCTCGGAACTAACCTGAGCAAATGCTTGCATGGTTTCCAGGTCTTCCTGTGCTGCAAATACACAGACATCTGTGCGCATCATGTCATCTGCCAGGGTACCACCTGGGGCTAAACAAGGGTTTGGGTGTTAGTGGCGTTATTCTCCAACAAGGAGAAGGGTTCATTTCCACAGAAAGAACCCCAGCATCCAAGCACACAACATAAGGACAAGATGGCCCTTCCTGACAAAAGGAAGGAGTGCCCACATCACAGCAGAGACATCTGCATCCTGCCTATTTCACAGCTGCTGGTGCTCTACATTCTCAATCAGTAGCTTAGATAGGAATATCTAAATGTTTTGACTCTCTGTGGCTCTGCCCCTAAAGAAACCCCCTAAAGCTTTATCCTAGCATTAGTCTTTCCTAATAATGTTTGGTCTGTAATGTTGCTGCATGTGGGCACAGACACACATATCCCAGAGAGAACCTTGAGGCAGACACTGCCTCTTCACCACCCGTCTTCCCTTTAATACAGGCATTTGATGGCTACCAAGGCCGCTCCATACTAGGGTGAATTCAGGTTACAAATTCCCGTACCTCAGGGCACTTCATTACTCATTTCTAGGCCATCTACACACAAGGGAGAGGGGTTTTTTTGTTGTTGTTTTTTTGTTTTTTCTTTTACATGCTAGGCAGAAACAGAACTTAAAGAGAGAGATGAACACTGGTGCTAGGGATATTAAGATTCGGTAAGGCAAAAGGACGCCAGGTTTTATTTTAGCCTTGTCCAGTCAAAGATCAAAGCTTGTCTACTTGTTACAGAGAGGGAGCTGAGCACAGGACTCCTGTGTCACCAACAGCAACATCTCAAAAGCTGCATCTCTGAGCATCTGATAGTTCAGCATTCTGAACTAACATCTGCATCGCGGTGCTCCCTTCCACCTTGCCTTTGGTCCTCAAAGACATATGCGTGCATTGGCTTAAAAAAACTAAATAATGGCTTAAACCTAAATAGGGAGATTGTTACATTTCTTATAGTAACAATTTCTACCTATGGTGCTGTGTGGCAGGCAGTTATCTTTACTCACACTGCCAGCAGCAGCAGAAGCACCTCTTATCGGGAAGAATGCAACAATATAAACACTGCCCCAATATGCAGCTTTTAGATCAACAGACACACTTAATGGAAGTGAACTGCTCTGAATGTCTTTTACCCATCGTTTGTTCCTGCAAATTGCCTGATGTTCCACAGTCGCAGTGTGGAGACCACCTGAATGTGCAGGGACATCTCCCAACCACCCACGCGCACCCGCTGCAGAACTGCCTCCCACCTGGCTGGACCCGTGATCAGAAACCTCGGCTCCTTTCCCTGAACATTTAGGGCACTTAAATTCTATTTCTGCTACCTAATAGAGAAAGAAAAAAAAAGCTTTCTGCAGCTGCTAAATTTCTCAATTAAGTTGTTATTCCACACACTCCAGCTCCCACCTACAGCACAACGAACAGGCTCTTCTGGTGTAGAGAGACCAGGCAGAGGCAGTGACCAGGACACTGTTTTAAAAGGGTGCCCTATTTGAAGCCCTTCTCATGCTAGTTAGCGAGGTAGGAAGCGTGAAGTCTAATAAGCTTAGAAGCACAACAACTGTCGTGCTACTTTCCAACCTCCTGTAGTTCCGTGCACTTCTCACCTGGCCGTCAAGATGTCCTCCACTCCCCTGACAGACACAGGAGCTTCCCGTCACCTCCTTTCACTTCCTCCCTCCCTGTCACCTGAGGGGGCCACTGACTTGGCCACCATCTCATTCCTCAGCCCAGGCTTCTGCCAGAGCCCATCCCCTCACTACCGCTAGGACCAACAACTCCTAATAGCACAGAGCAGACCCAAAGCACATCACGTTCTTCCAACAGCAACATGACTTGGTGAACAATAAATAAAGTTTCCAATATGTTTTTCGTTAAGCCAAGCTTGCACAAGTGGCTATGTTGAAGAACGCAGACCCACACGAGCAAAGGCGTGATGCAGAATATAGACTACTTCCATGTAATCTGGCTGCTTAGCTACTTGCTGCGCTCGATGACTTACACCCCACTCCACGTGTTCAGCAAGCTCCTTAGCTGTGTTTTTACAGCAGAACAAACTGATCTCTCGTAGTAAAGTCAACTGAGCGAGAGCAGCCCCGGCGCGGGCACCTACCCAGCATCCCCCCGGCCACCAGGATGTCGAAGAGTGTTTCTGCATAGCGGCGATAGTCGAGCTTCGCTCCAGAGGCATCGAGAAACTTGGCTACAGCTTCCAAGTCAGTGCCTGTTTCGCTTAAACCTTGGATGATACAGTCCTGGAACTGAGCAGGCTCAAACCTCTCTTTTTCATCTGTAAAATAAAGCATTTATTAAACTCAAGTTGTCACATGTCGTTGTTTGGAGGCAGGGGAGTGTTGATTAAAGTGAGATTGCTCTGGTTTACCACCCAAACTAGCATCACTCTTACAAATAAGAACTGAACAGTCCGCTATAGGAAATTCTTTGATCAGTGAGACGGTTATTTCTTCACCCAGGACAATGAGCTTCCCCTAAGTATAGGCTTCTCATGAACATTTCCAATTAATTATTTTTTCTCCTGCAGCCATTTCCCCAGCTAGGAAATCCCTGCTTTATCACATCAGCAAGGAGTTTTACTGCCTTATCTCCTCAGCGAGGGGAGAAGAGACTGCCATAAGCTAAAACATTCTTCGGCCACTATAAGAGAAGGCTTAGAGCTCTTGCACTTAGAAGGGCAACTGCTTGTGAGGACCCTTAGCCAGTCCTCAGAGAGCTGAGCTGGCTGCCACGTTCAGTCCTTAGGCCCTGCTCCCGTGGCACATCACAGACTTCCAAACTGGAGGTTTATCTACCTGCTGGATGCAGACTCCACATACGCACCCTGCAACTTTGCACATTACCCCAGGTCCATTTTAGCCACGTAGGCCTCTCTGTCGGAGATGAAATATCCTGACTGCAACATTATGTTTGAGCCAACGGTGTGTTGGCTACAAAGAGCACCCCCTCCTCCAGTGGGGGGGTCTCTAATGGCTTTCCTCAAGCACCTGCAGCAGATATTTATAGAGCTGCCTATAACACAGCCTGGCCAGCTCTATGAGCACCTGTAGGAGCCCTTTGCAGGAGGCACCACAGTGTCCTCATATCAACCCAAGTTTCAGCATGCGCATAACAGCTGGGCAGAAGCCTAGAAATTCTGAGTCAGTTATTTTCCAGGAAAGATCTACAGAGCCGATTGCGACCACACAGTTGTTTGGAAGCCAATCTACGGTTAAATACTTCCAAAACAGAAAGCAGACAACCCAAAACCCAAAGCACACACCCAATGAACCCACACCACCTCACACACCCGGATCTGCAGGACAGACTAGATCCAACTCTGGGTTCTACAATTTCCCAGGGTATTTTTACTTTGATGTCAAGATAGGTTACGTGGGACAAGGTGCACCCCTGCAGTAGTATATTAGCGCACAGTACACAAAGCATCCCTAACACCGTCTGTCCGGGAAGGAACAGTGCGAGCTTTTCAGCAGGGCAACGTCAAGTAAGTCATGACAACTGCCACCTCTCCTGTTTAAGGAAGCCCACTGAACTTCAGGGCATCTCTGTGGTTGTTCCTGTATCAGTGACGTGCAGATACAGCGAGGACACACACTCGCACAGCCCAAAGCAGTTTTATTGTAAAGAGCCGCTCGCTGGGCGCTGACATGACCGCGCAGGCCTCACCCAGCAGCTAACACCGAAAGCCCTGCACCTTTCGCTGCAGGAAAGCTCTGCAGCGCAGGGCCGCACGAGCCTGTGCTGCCCCCGCACCGGGCACTGCTGCTCTCACACTAACCACACTCGTACAGCTGCGCAAAGAGGGGTTCTGGGTTTAACACTGCCGCTATAAATACATATCTATCCCCCCAACCTCCTTTTATTTTCTGGGGGAGTGGGGGTACATGAACATTCGGCAGTGTCCATAGCCGGTGCAAACACTGTGTTCCGCACAGGCCGCTCTATAAGACTCGCGGAAAGCGCCCAGGGGCGGCAGCTCCTTTGCTCTCCCCAGGCCGCGCGTTTACCCGGCGCGGGCTCTTACCTCTCTTCCTGGTTTTGAAACGCTGTCCCGATAGCGTTGGCTTCTGCTGCTTTTGATTATTCATAAAAGACACCCTGGGGGGAAGCGCAGGACACGGGCACGCGCCTCAGG